>NW_027461678.1:0-300000 GCF_050947455.1 Rhinoderma darwinii | reverse complement strand
CATGCATTAATATGTAACCTTTTACCATATGTTCTGGTATGTTCTTTCAGTGTAAGGTATACTTGTTGGTATATGACTAACGTGTATTCAGTTCCACAGGATTTCTATGTACCTCACGATTTTCTACTGTGGATAAGGACTAGCTACAATTTTACTATGTATTATTATTCTTGCAAATTGTTGCTGTCCTTAGGGGTGCTGACAACCCCTGTATTATTTTTCTTTTGTTTATATTCTTCTCCACTGATTCCTTCCCTCCCCTCCTTTCCTACCCCTTTTTTCCTATCAAAGTCAATAGGTGATTTCTACCATAAGACTATTGGTTATAGGTGCCGATCTGTTATTTCATTTACAAAGAACTCATGGCGGAACTAAAAATTACTTCATTTAATGTAAGAGGTCTGAACTATCCAAGGAAAAGAAGCCAAATTTTACACCAAATTCTTGTAGATAAAACAAAAATCGCCCTGTTACAAGAAACACATATTAGACATAACAAAATTCCAAATTTAAGGAAAAAAGTTTTTTCGAATGTTTACCATAGCACCTACTCATCCTCGCGTAGAGGAGTAAGTATACTTTTCCATACAAGTGTACCTTTCAAATGGGTTGCTGAAATGGTTGACCCAGAAGGACGCTATTTATTTGTTAAGAGCATCATAGGTAATACCCTTTACACGATTGCAAATTTATATGCACCTAACTCCCAACAAACCCAATGGATAGTTCAGACCTTACAACTGTTCAAACAATTTGCTGAGGGTGTTTTAGTAGTGGGAGGTGACCTTAATGTTCCCATAGACCCACTCTTGGATACCACAGGGAATCCTTCCACTTCATACCGATATACGACTAAATTACGTAAGACTTTAAATGCATTACACCTGTCAGATACTTGGAGACTACTACATCCCTCTGACCGGGACTACACCTATTTCTCTCATATGCACCATAGATACCACAGGTTGGACTATATCTTCATTTCTCAATCCCAAGTTCCTTTTATAATACGTACTGATATAGGAAATATTTTACTCTCAGATCACGCACCGATTCATACTACTCTGACATTAGCAGACATTCCTAAAGGCCAATGGTGTTGGAGGATCAATGATACTCTGTTGGCTGATCCCTCTCACCAATCTTCTATAAAGACACATATACAAAATTACTTTAACACCAATATTACAGCAGATGTCTCACCTGCTATCACTTGGGAAGTACACAAATCAGTTTTAAGGGGGGAGCTTATTTCATTATGTACATATATTAAAAAACAGAAGTCAGAGCTCTTAAATGCTCTCTTCTCACAAATCTCCTCGTTAGAAAACCTTCACAAGCGTACCCAAGCGGAAACCACTAAAGACAAATTATACTCTTTACGTAATAAAGTTAAAGATCTACTGAACATTAAATCAGCCAGACTGTTACAAATATCGAAGTTTACATTTTATGCACATGGGGACAAAGGCAACAAGACGATGTCCGCTCTCCTTAAAACTTATCAAGATAAAGCATTCATTCACCGTATTGCACAAAAGCCAGGGAATTTTGTTACGGATACAACCTCCATTGCCACGGCATTCCAGAAATTTTATATGAACCTGTATAATCTTACAGATTCTACAGTAGCTGACACATCATCTACACCCACCAAACATGCTATACATTAATTTTTAGACTCCATTGACATTCCACGCATATCAGATGATAATGCCCAAGAACTGCTGGCACCTTTTTTCCCTGCAGAGCTGCTAAAAGTCCTTCATTCTATCCCGTCAGGTAAAAGCCCGGGCCCAGATGGTTACACCATAAACTACTATAAACAATTTAAAGAGTTATTAATAGCACCATTTACTTCTCTCTGTAACTCACTTCTCACTGGCTCGAAACTTCCTGGTCAAGCCCTAGAAGCACATATTACTCTTATCCCTAAAGAGGGTAAGGATGCCTCACAATGTGGAAGCTATAGACCAATATCGCTCCTTAATACTGATATAAAATGGTGGGCTAAAGCTCTGGCAGCTCGTCTCAGTCCCATGTTATCTAGCATTATTGGACCTGAACAGACCGGATTTGTCAAGGGAAGACAAGGATCAGATAACTCCTCAAGGGTTTTAAGGTTGGTACAATACGCTTTAAAATCTCGAACACCCTTAGTCCTGCTCAGTACAGATGCAGAAAAGGCGTTTGATAGGGTGGATTGGCCTTATATGATCGCTTCCCTGGAGAAATTTGGGATACCTCTTGCTTTTATACAAGCAAATCTTTCCCTATATAGTAACCCTAGTGCAAAGGTGAGAGTTAATGGGGTGCTGTCAAATTCCTTTACCATCACTAATGGTACAAGACAAGGATGTCCTCTATCGCCGACACTATTCATGTTAGTCATGGAGACGCTGATCCAGAAAATTCGACAGGATCCTATTATTCATGGCTTGTCAATAGGCTCATTCACACACAAAACGGCGGCATTTGCAGATGACCTGCTGATACTCACTACTAACCCTGAGAGATCACTCCCACAGATCACAGATATCTTCTCAAAATTTGGAGAAATTTCTAATTTTAAAATAAACTTTAGTAAGTCAGAAGCCCTCAACATTTCGGTACCGCAAGATATTATTCTTTGCTTAAAAAAGAGTTCCCCCTACCTGTGGTCAGAAATGTCTATTAAATACTTAGGTATCCGCATTCCTAAAAACCCCTCTCTACTTTATAAACTTAATTATCTCAATTTGCTAGCTGACATTAAAACTTACTTACATTCCTTACACGTTCCCTTGATGTCATGGATGGGCAGGAGAAATCTTCTCAAAACATATATTGTCCCTAAACTCTTATATGTTCTTCAAACTGTACCTATCTGGCTTCCTAAGTCTTTCTTCCTATTAGTCAAGAAAACTTTCTTGGAATTTATTTGGAACAACAAACGTCCTAGGTTAGCATATAAATACATTATAGCAAACTCCCGCTTGGGAGGCTTTGGCCTCTCCGATTTAATGTCCTACTATAGGGCTAACCATTTACGTCGGTGGATCATCTTAGCACATCATGACTTGAAAAATATCTATGCTTCTATGGAACGCTCTCTAATGTCAATAGAAGAAAAACAGGCCTTCTGGGGTTTGCATCCTGCTACTGCAGGCAAATTTTACAATGAATCTTTACTCAAAGGCACCATATTAACTTGGCAAGAGGTGAATAAATCATCTGCGTTGTTATCCTCCCCATCCCCGCTAATGACACTAAATTTACTGCCATGCCTTCAATGTAACTCTAACTCCTCACCCTCGGCCCCTTGGGATATTCCACATACTCTAACTATATCAGATGCTCAAAAGCTTTCAGGAAATACTGAAATAATGGATCTAATTGTGAAAGCTAATGTTCCTCCAGGGAATTTTTTATTAACACATCATATTCTTAAAGAATGCCAAAAATTAGGGACACCTCATACAATACCTCACACTAATACCTGGCTAGAAGATTTGATGGCGGTGACTCCATACACTACACCGAAACTATCCCAATTATATCAACAGGTTCTGATGATGCGAATGGACTGCAAACCAAGATATATTGGGAGATGGGAGGAAGAATTGGGGATGCAGCTCACTGAACCTGAACTGCGTTTTGTACTAGCAAATTCACATGGTTTCTCTAGATGTACGAGAATTCAAGAGAACTCCTTTAAACTTACAACAAGGTGGTATAAAACACCGATAATACTTCATGCTATAAATAACTCAGTTTCAGATCAATGTTGGAGGTGTAAAAGGGACATCGGATCATTATCACATATCTGGTGGCATTGCCCCCTTATTCAGCCATATTGGATTCATGTAGGGAAAGCCATAAATACTATATGCTCTCTCAATATCACATTGACTCCAGAATTGGTACTACTATGGAAACCTATAAGTGGCTTTATACCAAAAAAAAATAATCTACCAACGCACATGATAGCTGCAGCAAAACTACTGATTCCAATATTGTGGAAAGACACAGCTCCCCCTACTTTTACACAATGGTTAGATAAAGTATTTGAAATCCAGCGATTCGAAGAAATGGCACACTGTGAATCAAAGACAAGGGGCAAATATTTAGCTACCTGGTCCCCATGGCTAGATTTCCCTGACATCACTAGACTATGATGGTATCCCAAAAGGTAGAAATACAGAATCGACCAAGACCTAGCTACCTAGTGCAGAAGAAGAGTCATAACAAGGTACAAAATACAGATCACAATACCGTATAATGCTTTTACCAACAATTCATATACTCCAACAGAATTGCCTACTGACACACCCAAACTACCTACCCTCCCTTACTTTCCCCTCTCCCCCTTCGCATTTCTATATTTTTTGTTTTTCCCTTGTGTTATGTTATATTGTATTATTTTGTATTACCTGCTTATCCTTATGGATGATTAGCAAGGGCTCTGCGTAGCCAATGTTATAACAATTTGTTATATTCGCTTGTTCAAATTTATATAACAATAAAAACAGATTTGAAACAAACAAACCCCTGGCTATCAGATATCACATACTACTCTGGTACACAGAAGTAGAGACTGTTGACAAATTTACCAAAACCAAGTCCCTGTGGAGTCACTGGTTTCAAAGACTAAAAAAACACAGTGAACACCATCACTGAAATCATATCAGATGACTTCCTAACCAGCAAATGGCGCCATACTATGACACCTACACAGAATTTTGAAAAAAGCAGACCTCTTTATTCCCAATAACTTTCAAGGTTATTGGTCTGTGGTATTTCTCCAAAACAAACATGATACCATCTCAGACCACACAATTTTAACTTTTTTACAATAAACAGGAAAACACTGAATTAATTCACCCAGAAGTGTATACCCCTTTACAAGCACTTTTTTTTCCCAAAATGTATTGATTCTATAGTACAACACATGATAGCTACGCATTGGAAAACGTACAAGGTCTGCATATCCTAAGTCTACACAATTTATCATCACACAAAAGCTCTCAAAATCTGCTTCAGTCCTGGTTCTTTATCTAAACCTATGGCACCACTACAGGCATTGGCTTTAAGCCCAATATACATATGAGAATCCAACCATTTGTAAAACAGCTCTTGGAATATTAGGTGAGTAAATAATGCTACTTCTATTATATTTGTCAGATAGTGGGTACATGAAGAATTTGGAAAAAAGATAGCGAGCTATGGGAAACTTACTAGATAAGACTTTTGAACATAACAACACAAGAATTGTTATCTTCAAATAAAGGCCTCCTCCTCCCCTTCAGCCTTGCCTCTCCATCTCCAAAATTGGTGTCTTTACCAATCTTATGTGTCACTTATTGTAAATAGCAGGAAAATCTAAAGTTCCTATAGCCTAGGACCTCATAATCCGGAAATCCAGTCAGTACAGAATTCTTAAAAAAATAGTTTCAAACCCCTGGCTATCAGATATCACATACTACTCTGGTACACAGAAGTAGAGACTGGTGACAAATTTACCAAAACCAAGTCCCTGTGGAGTCACTGGTTTCAAAGACTAAAAAAACACAGTGAACACCATCACTAAAATCAAATCAGATGACTTCCTAACCAGCAAGTGGCGCCATACTATGACACCTACACAGAATTTTGAAAAAAGCAGACCTCTTTATTCCCAATACCTTTCAAGGTTATTGGTCTGTGGTTTTTCTCCAAAACAAACATGATACCATCTCAGACCACACAATTTTACCTTGAGAGAGAGGAGCAATAACATAAGCATTACATCTCTCTTTATTGCCCTGACCAAATCCAGCTAAAGGGACCTACCCTAAGTTATTCCACTTCACATGAAGCACCAATGTCCAAGGAGGGCCCAGCAACTGAACCAAACAAACCACTTCTGACCAGACATCTCCATTGGAAATTAGATGAACATAATGGAAATGACACAGTGATATGATAGCAATCTCACCATATTACCAATGTAACTATAATGATTTGAGGTACATCTAACTTCAATGTAACAGAATAACATATAAAATATAGTAAAAGAATCTAGATAAAATCTCCATGATTATACACAGCCAATCAAAATCAAATGAGAGTACAACATTAACATGAAATGTGTGTAAGTATAAAACAAAATTGAAAACTATACCAAAAAATCCCAACTTTTTTACAGTAAACAGGAAAACACAGAATTAATTCACCCAGAAGTGTATACCCCTTTACAAGCACTTTTTTTTTACAAAATGTATTGATTCTATAGTACAACACATGATAGCTACGCATTGGAAAACGTACAAGGTCTGGATATCCAAAGTATACACAATTTATCATCACACAAAAGATCTCAAAATCTGCTTCAGTCCTGGTTCTTTATCTAAACCTATGGCACCACTACAGGCATTGGCTTTAAGCCCAATATACATATGAGTCTCCAACCATTTGTAAAACAGCTCTTGAAATATTAGGTGAGTAAATAATGCTACTTCTATTATATTTGTCAGATAGTGGGTACATGAAGAATTTGGAAAAAAAGATAGCGAGCTATGGGAAACTTACTAGATAAGACTTTTGAACATAACAACACAAGAATTGTTATCTTCAAATAAAGGCCTCCTCCTCCCCTTCAGCCTTTCCTCTCCATCTCCAAAATTGGGGTCTTTACCAATTCTTTTCGTTACTTATTAGAAAAATCAGCAGACAGTAAAGTTCCCATAGCCTAAGACCTCATCATCAAGAAAACCAGTCAGTCCAGAATTCTTAAAAAAATAGTTTCAAATCCCTGCCTATGAGATATCACATACTACTCTGGAACAAATAAGTAGAGACTGGTGGCAAATTTAATCAAAAAACAAGTCCCTATGGAGTCACTGGCTTCAAAGACTAAAATAACATAATGAACACCATCATGTAAAATAAACTCATATGACTTCCTAACAAGCAAATGGTGCCATACCACGACACCTACATGGAATTTTGAAAATAAAAAAAAGTGTCTCTATTCCCAATACCTTCCTATGGGAAACTTACTAGATAAGACTTTTGAACATAACAAAACAAGAATTGTTATCTTCAAATAAAGGCCTCCTCCTCCCCTTCAGCCTTGCCTCTCCATCTCCAAAATTGGTGTCTTTACCAATCTTACGTGTCACTTTTTGTAAATAGCAGCAAATACTAAAGTTCCTATAGCCTAGGACCTCATAATCCGGAAATCCAGTCAGTACAGAATTCTTAAAAAAATAGTTTCAAACCCCTGGCTATCAGATATCACATACTACTCTGGTACACAGAAGTAGAGACTGGTGACAAATTTACCAAAACCAAGTCCCTGTGGAGTCACTGGTTTCAAAGACTAAAAAAACATAGTGAACACCATCACTAAAATCAAATCAGATGACTTCCTAACCAGCAAATGGCGCCATACTATGACACCTACACAGAATTTTGAAAAAAGCAGGCCTCTTTATTCCCAATACTTTTCAAGGTTATTGGTCTGTGGTATTTCTCCAAAACAAACATGATACCATCTGAGACCACACAATTTTACCTTGAGAGAGAGAGGAGCAATAACATAAGCATTACATCTCTCTTTATTGCCCTGACCAAATCCAGCTAAAGGGACCTACCCTAAGTTATTCCACTTCACATGAAGCACCAATATCCAAGGAGGGCCCAGCAACTGAACCAAACAAACCACTTCTGACCAGACATCTCCATTGGAAATTAGATGAACATAATGGAAATGACACAGTGATATGATAGCAATCTCACCATATTACCAATGTAACTATAATGATTTGAGGTACATCTAACTTCAATGTAACAGAATAACATATAAAATATAGTAAAAGAATCTAGATAAAATCTCCATGATTATACACAGCCAATCAAAATCAAATGAGAGTACAACATTAACATGAAATGTGTGTAAGTATAAAACAAAATTGAAAACTATACCAAAAAATCCCAACTTTTTTACAATAAACAGGAAAACACAGAATTAATTCACCCAGAAGTGTATACCCCTTTACTAGTACTTTTTTTTTACAAAATGTATTAATTCTATAGTACAACACATGATAGCTGCGCATTGGAAAACGTACAAGGTCTGGATATCCTAAGTCTACACAATTTATCATCACACAAAAGCTCTCAAAATCTGCTTCAGTCCTGGTTCTTTATCTTAACCTATGGCACCACTACAGGCATTGGCTTTAAGCCCAATATACATATGAGTCTCCAACCATTTGTAAAACAGCTCTTTGAATATTAGGTGAGTAAATAATGCTACTTCTATTATATTTGTCAGATAGTGGGTACAAGAAGAATTTGGAAAAAAAGATAGCGAGCTATGGGAAACTTACTAGATAAGACTTTTGAACATAACAACACAAGAATTGTTATCTTCAAATAAAGGCCTCCTCCTCCCCTTCAGCCTTTCCTCTCCATCTCCAAAATTGGTGTCTTTACCAATTATTTGCGTTACTTATTATAAAAATCAGCAGACAGTAAAGTTCCCATAGCCTAAGACCTCATCATCAAGGAAACCAGTCAGTCCAGAATTCTTAAAAAAATTGTTTCAAATCCCTGCCTATGAGATATCACATACTACTCTGGAACAAATAAGTAGAGACTGGTGGCAAATTTAATCAAAAAACAAGTCCCTATGGAGTCACTGGCTTCAAAGACTAAAATAACATAATGAACACCATCATGTAAAATAAACTCATATGACTTCCTAACAAGCAAATGGTGCCATACCACGACACCTACATGGAATTTTGAAAATAAAAAAAGTGTCTCTATTCCAAATACCTTCCTATGGGAAACTTACTAGATAAGACTTTTGAACATAACAACACAAGAATTGTTATCTTCAAATAAAGGCCTCCTCCTCCCCTTCAGCCTTGCCTCTCCATCTCCAAAATTGGTGTCTTTACCAATCTTATGTGTCACTTATTGTAAATAGCAGCAAATACTAAAGTTCCTATAGCCTAGGACCTCATAATCCGGAAATCCAGTCAGTACAGAATTCTTAAAAAAATAGTTTCAAACCCCTGGCTATCAGATATCACATACTACTCTGGTACACAGAAGTAGAGACTGGTGACAAATTTACCAAAACCAAGTCCCTGTGGAGTCACTGGTTTCAAAGACTAAAAAAACACAGTGAACACCATCACTAAAATCAAATCAGATGACTTCCTAACCAGCAAGTGGCGCCATACTATGACACCTACACAGAATTTTGAAAAAAGCAGACCTCTTTATTCCCAATACCTTTCAAGGTTATTGGTCTGTGGTATTTCTCCAAAACAAACATGATACCATCTCAGACCACACAATTTTACCTTGAGAGAGAGGAGCAATAACATAAGCATTACATCTCTCTTTATTGCCCTGACCAAATCCAGCTAAAGGGACCTACCCTAAGTTATTCCACTTCACATGAAGCACCAATATCCAAGGAGGGCCCAGCAACTGAACCAAACAAACCACTTCTGACCAGACATCTCCATTGGAAATTAGATGAACATAATGGAAATGACACAGTGATATGATAGCAATCTCACCATATTACCAATGTAACTATAATGATTTGAGGTACATCTAACTTCAATGTAACAGAATAACATATAAAATATAGTAAAAGAATCTAGATAAAATCTCCATGATTATACACAGCCAATCAAAATCAAATGAGAGTACAACATTAACATGAAATGTGTGTAAGTATAAAACAAAATTGAAAACTATACCAAAAAATCCCAACTTTTTTACAGTAAACAGGAAAACACAGAATTAATTCACCCAGAAGTGTATACCCCTTTACAAGCACTTTTTTTTTACAAACTGTATTGATTCTATAGTACAACACATGATAGCTACGCATTGGAAAACGTACAAGGTCTGGATATCCTAAGTCTACACAATTTATCATCACACAAAAGCTCTCAAAATCTGCTTCAGTCCTGGTTCTTTATCTAAACCTATGGCACCACTACAGGCATTGGCTTTAAGCCCAATATACATATGAGTCTCCAACCATTTGTAAAACAGCTCTTGGTATATTAGGTGAGTAAATAATGCTACTTCTATTATATTTGTCAGATAGTGGGTACATGAAGAATTTGGAAAAAAAGATAGCGAGCTATGGGAAACTTACTAGATAAGACTTTTGAACATAACAACACAAGAATTGTTATCTTCAAATAAAGGCCTCCTCCTCCCCTTCAGCCTTTCCTCTCCATCTCCAAAATTGGTGTCTTTACCAATTCTTTGCGTTACTTATTATAAAAATCAGCAGACAGTAAAGTTCCCATAGCCTAAGACCTCATCATCCAGGAAACCAGTCAGTCCAGAATTCATAAATAAAATAGTTTCAAATCCCTGCCTATGAGATATCACATACTACTCTGGGACAAATAAGTAGAGACTGGTGGCAAATTGAATCAAAAAACAAGTCCCTATGGAGTCACTGGCTTCAAAGACTAAAATAACATAATGAACACCATCATGTAAAATAAACTCATATGACTTCCTAACAAGCAAATGGTGCCATACCACGACACCTACATGGAATTTTGAAAAAAATATATGTCTCTATTCCCAATGCCTTCCTATGGGAAACTTACTAGATAAGACTTTTGAACATAACAACACAAGAATTGTTATCTTCAAATAAAGGCCTCCTCCTCCCCTTCAGCCTTGCCTCTCCATCTCCAAAATTGGTGTCTTTACCAATTTTATGTTTCACTTATTTTAGATAGCAGCAAATACTAAAGTTCCTATAGCCTAGGACCTCACAATGCGGAAATCCAGTCAGTACAGAATTCTTAAAAAAATAGTTTCAAACCCCTGGCTATCAGATATCACATACTACTCTGGTACACAGAAGTAGAGACTGGTGACAAATTTACCAAAACCAAGTCCCTGTGGAGTCACTGGTTTCAAAGACTAAAAAAACATAGTGAACACCATCACTAAAATCAAATCAGATGACTTCCTAACCAGCAAATGGCGCCATACTATGACACCTACACAGAATTTTGAAAAAAGCAGGCCTCTTTATTCCCAATACTTTTCAAGGTTATTGGTCTGTGGTATTTCTCCAAAACAAACATGATACCATCTGAGACCACACAATTTTACCTTGAGAGAGAGAGGAGCAATAACATAAGCATTACATCTCTCTTTATTGCCCTGACCAAATCCAGCTAAAGGGACCTACCCTAAGTTATTCCACTTCACATGAAGCACCAATATCCAAGGAGGGCCCAGCAACTGAACCAAACAAACCACTTCTGACCAGACATCTCCATTGGAAATTAGATGAACATAATGGAAATGACACAGTGATATGATAGCAATCTCATCATATTACCAATGTAACTATAATAATTTGAGGTACATCTAACTTCAATGTAACAGAATAACATATAAAATATAGTAAAATAATCTAGATAAAATCTCCATGATTATACACAGCCAATCAAAATCAAATCAGAGTACAACATTAACATGAAATGTGTGCAAGTATAAAACAAAATTGAAAACTATACCAAAAAATGTCCAACTTTTTTACAATAAACAGGAAAACACAGAATTAATTCACCCAGAAGTGTATACCCCTTTACTAGTACTTTTTTTTTACAAAATTTATTGATTCTATAGTACAACACATGATAGCTACGCATTGGAAAACGTACAAGGTCTGGATATCCTAAGTCTACACAATTTATCATCACACAAAAGCTCTCAAAATCTGCTTCAGTCCTGGTTCTTTATCTAAACCTATGGCACCACTACAGGCATTGGCTTTAAGCCCAATATACATATGAGTCTCCAACCATTTGTAAAACAGCTCTTGGAATATTAGGTGAGTAAATAATGCTACTTCTATTATATTTGTCAGATAGTGGGTACAAGAAGAATTTGGAAAAAAAGATAGCGAGCTATGGGAAACTTACTAGATAAGACTTTTGAACATAACAACACAAGAATTGTTATCTTCAAATAAAGGCCTCCTCCTCCCCTTCAGCCTTTCCTCTCCATCTCCAAAATTGGTGTCTTTACCAATTCTTTGCGTTACTTATTATAAAAATCAGCAGACAGTAAAGTTCCCATAGCCTAAGACCTCATCATCAAGGAAACCAGTCAGTCCAGAATTCTTAAAAAAATAGTTTCAAATCCCTGCCTATGAGATATCACATACTACTCTGGAACAAATAAGTAGAGACTGGTGGCAAATTTAATCAAAAAACAAGTCCCTATGGAGTCACTGGCTTCAAAGACTAAAATAACATAATGAACACCATCATGTAAAATAAACTCATATGACTTCCTAACAAGCAAATGGTGCCATACCACGACACCTACATGGAATTTTGAAAATAAAAAAAAGTGTCTCCATTCCCAATACCTTCCTATGGGAAACTTACTAGATAAGACTTTTGAACATAACAACACAAGAATTGTTATCTTCAAATAAAGGCCTCCTCCTCCCCTTCAGCCTTGCCTCTCCATCTCCAAAATTGGTGTCTTTACCAATCTTATGTGTCACTTATTGTAAATAGCAGCAAATACTAAAGTTCCTATAGCCTAGGACCTCATAATCCGGAAATCCAGTCAGTACAGAATTCTTAAAAAAATAGTTTCAAACCCCTGGCTATCAGATATCACATACTACTCTGGTACACAGAAGTAGAGACTGGTGACAAATTTACCAAAACCAAGTCCCTGTGGAGTCACTGGTTTCAAAGACTAAAAAAACACAGTGAACACCATCACTAAAATCAAATCAGATGACTTCCTAACCAGCAAGTGGCGCCATACTATGACACCTACACAGAATTTTGAAAAAAGCAGACCTCTTTATTCCCAATACCTTTCAAGGTTATTGGTCTGTGGTATTTCTCCAAAACAAACATGATACCATCTCAGACCACACAATTTTACCTTCAGAGAGAGGAGCAATAACATAAGCATTACATCTCTCTTTATTGCCCTGACCAAATTCAGCTAAAGGGACCTACCCTAAGTTATTCCACTTCACATGAAGCACCAATATCCAAGGAGGGCCCAGCAACTGAACCAAACAAACCACTTCTGACCAGACATCTCCATTGGAAATTAGATGAACATAATGGAAATGACACAGTGATATGATAGCAATCTCACCATATTACGAATGTAACTATAATGATTTGAGGTACATCTAACTTCAATGTAACAGAATAACATATAAAATATAGTAAAAGAATCTAGATAAAATCTCCATGATTATACACAGCCAATCAAAATCAAATGAGAGTACAACATTAACATGAAATGTGTGTAAGTATAAAACAAAATTGAAAACTATATCAAAAAATCCCTACTTTTTTACAGTAAACAGGAAAACACAGAATTAATTCACCCAGAAGTGTATACCCCTTTACAAGCACTTTTTTTTACAAAATGTATTGATTCTATAGTACAACACATGATAGCTATGCATTGGAAAACGTACAAGGTCTGGATATCCTAAGTCTACACAATTTATCATCACACAAAAGCTCTCAAAATCTGCTTCAGTCCTGGTTCTTTATCTAAACCTATGGCACCACTACAGGCATTGGCTTTAAGCCCAATATACATATGAGTCTCCATCCATTTGTAAAACAGCTTTTGGAATATTAGGTGAGTAAATAATGCTACTTCTATTATATTTGTCAGATAGTGGGTACATGAAGAATTTGGAAAAAAAGATAGCGAGCTATGGGAAACTTACTAGATAAGACTTTTGAACATAACAACACAAGAATTGTTATCTTCAAATAAAGGCCTCCTCCTCCCCTTCAGCCTTTCCTCTCCATCTCCAAAATTGGTGTCTTTACTAATTCTTTGTGTTACTTATTATTATAAAAATCAGCAGACAGTAAAGTTCCCATAGCCTAAGACCTCATCATCCAGGAAACCAGTCAGTCCAGAATTCATAAAAAAAATAGTTTCAAATCCCTGCCTATGAGATATCACATACTACTCTGGGACAAATAAGTAGAGACTGGTGGCAAATTTAATCAAAAAACTAGTCCCATGGAGTCACTGGCTTCAAAGACTAAAATAACATAATGAACACCATCATGTAAAATAAACTCATATGACTTCCTAACAAGCAAATGGTGCCATACCACGACACCTACATGGAATTTTGAAAAAAATATATGTCTCTATTCCCAATACCTTCCTATGGGAAACTTACTAGATAAGACTTTTGAACATAACAACACAAGAATTGTTATCTTCAAATAAAGGCCTCCTCCTCCCCTTCAGCCTTGCCTCTCCATCTCCAAAATTGGTGTCTTTACCAATCTTATGTGTCACTTATTGTAAATAGCAGCAAATACTAAAGTTCCTATAGCCTAGGACCTCATAATCCGGAAATCCAGTCAGTACAGAATTCTTAAAAGAATAGTTTCAAACCCCTGGCTATCAGATATCACATACTACTCTGGTACACAGAAGTAGAGACTGGTGACAAATTTACCAAAACCAAGTCCCTGTGGAGTCACTGGTTTCAAAGACTAAAAAAACACAGTGAACACCATCGCTAAAATCAAATCAGATGACTTCCTAACCAGCAAATGGCGCCATACTATGACACCTACACAGAATTTTGAAAAAAGCAGACCTCTTTATGCCCAATACCTTTCAAGGTTATTGGTCTGTGGTATTTCTCCAAAACAAACATGATACCATCTCAGACCACACAATTTTACCTTGAGAGAGAGGAGCAATAACATAAGCATTACATCTCTCTTTATTGCCCTGACCAAATCCAGCTAAAGGGACCTACCCTAAGTTATTCCACTTCACATGAAGCACCAATATCCAAGGAGGGCCCAGCAACTGAACCAAACAAACCACTTCTGACCAGACATCTCCATTGGAAATTAGATGAACATAATGGAAATGACACAGTGATATGATAGCAATCTCACCATATTACCAATGTAACTATAATGATTTGAGGTACATCTAACTTCAATGTAACAGAATAACATATAAAATATAGTAAAAGAATCTAGATAAAATCTTCATGATTATACACAGCCAATCAAAATCAAATGAGAGTACAACATTTACATGAAATGTGTGTAAGTATAAAACAAAATTGAAAACTATACCAAAAAATCCCAACTTTTTTACAGTAAACAGGAAAACACAGAATTAATTCACCCAGAAGTGTATACCCCTTTACAAGCACTTTTTTTTACAAAATGTATTGATTCTATAGTACAACACATGATAGCTACGCATTGGAAAACGTACAAGGTCTGGATATCCTAAGTCTACACAATTTATCATCACACAAAAGCTCTCAAAATCTGCTTCAGTCCTGGTTCTTTATCTAAACCTATGGCACCACTACAGGCATTGGCTTAAGCCCAATATACATATGAGTCTCCAACCATTTGTAAAACAGCTTTTGGTATATTAGGTGAGTAAATAATGCTACTTCTATTATATTTGTCAGATAGTGGGTACATGAAGAATTTGGAAAAAAAGATAGCGACCTATGGGAAACTTACTAGATAAGACTTTTGAACATAACAACACAAGAATTGTTATCTTCAATTAAAGGCCTCCTCCTCCCCTTCAGCCTTTCCTCTCCATCTCCAAAATTGGTGTTTTTACCAATTTTTTGCGTTACTTATTATAAAAATCAGCAGACAGTAAAGTTCCCATAGCCTAAGACCTCATCATCCAGGAAACCAGTCAGTCCAGAATTCTTAAAAAAATAGTTTCAAATCCCTGCCTATGAGATATCACATACTACTCTGGGACAAATAAGTAGAGACTGGTGGCAAATTTAATCAAAAAACAAGTCCCTATGGAGTCACTGGCTTCAAAGACTAAAATAACATAATGAACACCATCATGTAAAATAAACTCATATGACTTCCTAACAAGCAAATGGTGCCATACCACGACACCTACATGGAATTTTGAAAAAAATATGTCTCTATTCCCAATACCTTCCTATGGAAAACTTACTAGATAAGACTTTTGAACATAACAACACAAGAATAGTTATCTTCAAATAAAGGCCTCCTCCTCCCCTTCAGCCTTGCCTCTCCATCTCCAAAATTGGTGTCTTTACCAATCTTATGTGTCACTTATTGTAAATAGCAGCCAATACTAAAGTTCCTATAGCCTAGGACCTCATAATCCAGAAATCCAGTCAGTACAGAATTCTTAAAAAAATAGTTTCAAACCCCTGGCTATCAGATATCACATACTACTCTGGTACACAGAAGTAGAGACTGGTGACAAATTTACCAAAACCAAGTCCCTGTGGAGTCACTGGTTTCAAAGACTAAAAAAACACAGTGAACACCATCACTAAAATCAAATCAGATGACTTCCTAACCAGCAAATGACGCCATACTATGACACCTACACAGAATTTTGAAAAAAGCAGACCTCTTTATTCCCAATACCTTTCAAGGTTATTGGTCTGTGGTATTTCTCCAAAACAAACCTGATACCATCTCAGACCACACAATTTTACCTTGAGAGAGAGGAGCAATAACATAAGCATTACATCTCTCTTTATTGCCCTGATCAAATCCAGCTAAAGGGACCTACCCTAAGTTATTCCACTTCACATGAAGCACCAATATCCAAGGAGGGCCCAGCAACTGAACCAAACAAACCACTTCTGACCAGACATCTCCATTGGAAATTAGATGAACATAATGGAAATGACACAGTGATATGATAGCAATCTCACCATATTACCAATGTAACTATAATGATTTAATGTACATCTAACTTCAATGTAACAGAATAACATATAAAATATAGTAAAAGAATCTAGATAAAATCTCCATGATTATACACAGCCAATCAAAATCAAATGAGAGTACAACATTAACATGAAATGTGTGCAAGTATAAAACAAAATTGAAAACTATACCAAAAAATCCCAACTTTTTTACAGTAAACAGGAAAACACAGAATTAATTCACCCAGAAGTGTATACCCCTTTACAAGCACTTTTTTTTTTACAAAATGTATTGATTCTATAGTAAAACACATGATAGCTACGCATTGGAAAACGTACAAGGTCTGGATATCCTAAGTCTACACAATTTATCATCACACAAAAGCTCTCAAAATCTGCTTCAGTCCTGGTTCTTTATCTAAACCTATGGCACAACTACAGGCATTGGCTTTAAGCCCAATATACATATGAGTCTCCAACCATTTGTAAAACAGCTCTTGGAATATTAGGTGAGTAAATAATGCTACTTCTATTAAATTTGTCAGATAGTGGGTACATGAAGAATTTGGAAAAAAAGATAGTGAGCTATGGGAAACTTCATAGATAATCTTTTGAACATAACAACACAAGAATTGTTATCTTCAAATAAAGGCCTCCTCCTCCCATTTAGCCTTTCCTCTCCATCTCCAAAATTGGTGTCTTTACCAATTCTTTGCGTTACTTATTATAAAAATCAGCAGACAGTAAAGTTCCCATAGCCTAAGACCTCATCAGCCAGGAAACCAGTCAGTCCAGAATTCTTAAAAAAATAGTTTCAAATCCCTGCCTATGAGATATCACATACTACTCTGGGACAAATAAGTAGAGACTGGTGGCAAATTTAATCAAAAAACAAGTCCCTATGGAGTCACTGGCTTCAAAGACTAAAATAACATAATGAACACCATCATGTAAAATAAACTCATATGACTTCCTAACAAGCAAATGGTGCCATACCACAACACCTACATGGAATTTTGAAAAAAATATATGTCTCTATTCCCAATACCTTCCTATGGGAAACTTACTAGATAAGACTTTTGAACATAACAACACAAGAATTGTTATCTTCAAATAAAGGCCTCCTCCTCCCCTTCAGCCTTGCCTCTCCATCTCCAAAATTGGTGTCTTTACCAATCTTATGTGTCACTTATTGTAAATAGCAGCAAATACTAAAGTTCCTATAGCCTAGGACCTCATAATCCGGAAATCCAGTCAGTACAGAATTCTTAAAAAAATAGTTTCAAACCCCTGGCTATCAGATATCACATACTACTCTGGTACACAGAAGTAGAGACTGGTGACAAATTTACCAAAACCAAGTCCCTGTGGAGTCACTGGTTTCAAAGACTAAAAAAACACAGTGAACACGATCACTAAAATCAAATCAGATGACTTCCTAACCAGCAAATGGCGCCATACTATGACACCTACACAGAATTTTGAAAAAAGCAGACCTCTTTATTCCCAATACCTTTCAAGGTTATTGGTCTGTGGTATTTCTCCAAAACAAACATGATACCATATCAGACCACACAATTTTACCTTGAGAGAGAGGAGCAATAACATAAGCATTACATCTCTCTTTATTGCCCTGACCAAATCCAGCTAAAGGGACCTACCCTAAGTTATTCCACTTCACATGAAGCACCAATATCCAAGGAGGGCCCAGCAACTGAACCAAACAAACCACTTCTGACCAGACATCTCCATTGGAAATTAGATGAACATAATGGAAATGACACAGTGATATGATAGCAATCTCACCATATTACCAATGTAACTATAATGATTTGAGGTACATCTAACTTCAATGTAACAGAATAACATAAAAAATATAGTAAAAGAATCTAGATAAAATCTCCATGATTATACACAGCCAATCAAAATCAAATGAGAGTAAAACATTAAAGGGAACCTGTCACCATATTTTAGCTATAAAGCCAGCAATACCTGGTGAAAGTGGGTGAAAAATCATTGTCATCTAAGCTATAAATATGTTCTAAGTAAGTTCTGTACCTTTAGTATTCCGTTTTTCAGTGGTCCCACGCCGTATGCAAATGAGCAGAAAGAGTCAAATCTTCATCTGAAAAGAGTCAGATTTTCATTCCTCCAGAGTCTCAGAGTAGACTCCACCTCCTTCTTTTTGATTGACAGCTCCTTAGCCAGTCAGGGCCGGACAGGTGCCGGCGGAGGGCGGGGTTAAGAAGCTGCGTCCCACAGGGAAAACGAATTACCATAAAAGGCGAGAAGAGTTTAAACGACTACATTTACCGACAGAGGAGGACTTCAGGAAAGAAGAGAACAGGAATGAACTCTGGACAGCTGCGGCCATTGAGGGGTCAGGCGAGTTTGACAGGTAAGATGTTAATGACAGGAACCCTTTAACATGAAATGTGTGCAAGTATAAAACAAAATTGAAAACTATACCAAAAAATCCCAACTTTTTTACAGTAAACAGGAAAACACAGAATTAATTCACCCAGAAGTGTATACCCCTTTACAAGCACTTTTTTTTTACAAAAAGTATTGATTCTATAGTACAACACATGATAGCTACGCATTGGAAAACGTACAAGGTCTGGATATCCTAAGTCTACACAATTTATCATCACACAAAAGCTCTCAAAATGTGCTTCAGTCCTGGTTCTTTATCTAAACCTATGGCACCACTACAGGCATTGGCTTTAAGCCCAATATACATATGAGTCTCCAACCATTTGTAAAACAGCTCTTGGAATATTAGGTGAGTAAATAATGCTACTTCTATTATATTTGTCAGATAGTGGGTACATGAAGAATTTGGAAAAAAAGATAGCGAGCTATGGGAAACTTACTAGATAAGACTTTTGAACATAACAACACAAGAATTGTTATCTTCAAATAAAGGCCTCCTCCTCCCCTTCAGCCTTTCCTCTCCATCTCCAAAATTGGTGTCTTTACCAATTCTTTGCGTTACTTATTATAAAAATCAGCAGACAGTAAAGTTCCAATAGCCTAAGACCTCATCATCCAGGAAACCAGTCAGTCCAGAATTCTTAAAAAAATTGTTTCAAATCCCTGCCTATGAGATATCACATACTACTCTGGCACAAGTAAGTAGAGACTGGTGGCAAATGTAATCAAAAAACAAGTCCCTATGGAGTCACTGGCTTCAAAGACTAAAATAACATAATGAACACCATCATGTAAAATAAACTCATATGACTTCCTAACAAGCAAATGGTGCCATACCACGACACCTACATGGAATTTTGAGAAAAAAAATATGTCTCTATTCCCAATACCTTCCTATGGAAAACTTACTAGATAAGACTTTTGAACATAACAACACAAGAATTGTTATCTTCAAATAAAGGCCTCCTCCTCCCCTTCAGCCTTGCCTCTCCATCTCCAAAATTGGTGTCTTTACCAATCTTTTGTGTCACTTATTGTAAATAGCAGCAAATACTAAAGTTCCTATAGCCTAGGACCTCATAATCCGGAAATCCAGTCAGTACAGAATTCTTAAAAAAATAGTTTCAAACCCCTGGCTATCAGATATCACATACTACTCTGGTACACAGAAGTAGAGACTGGTGACAAATTTACCAAAACCAAGTCCCTGTGGAGTCACTGGTTTCAAAGACTAAAAAAATACAGTGAACACCATCACTAAAATCAAATCAGATGACTTCCTAACCAGCAAATGGCGCCATACTATGACACCTACACAGAATTTAGAAAAAAGCAGACCTCTTTATTCCCAATACCTTTCAAGGTTATTGGTCTGTGGTATTTCTCCAAAACAAACATGATACCATCTCAGACCACACAATTTTACCTTGAGAGAGAGGAGCAATAACATAAGCATTACATCTCTCTTTATTGCCCTGACCAAATCCAGCTAAAGGGACCTACCCTAAGTTATTCCACTTCACATGAAGCACCAATATCCAAGGAGGGCCCAGCAACTGAACCAAACAAACCACTTCTGACCAGACATCTCCATTGGAAATTAGATGAACATAATGGAAATGACACAGTGATATGATAGCAATCTCACCATATTACCAATGTAACTAGAATGATTTGAGGTACATCTAACTTCAATGTAACAGAATAACATATAAAATATAGTAAAATAATCTAGATAAAATCTCCATGATTATACACAGCCAATCAAAATCAAATGAGAGTACAACATTAACATGAAATGTGTGCAAGTATAAAACAAAATTGAAAACTATACCAAAAAATCCCAACTTTTTTACAGTAAACAGGAAAACACAGAATTAATTCACCCAGAAGTGTATACCCCTTTACAAGCCCCTTTTTTTTACAAAACGTATTGATTCTATAATACAACACATGATAGCTACGCATTGGAAAACGTACAAGGTCTGGATATCCTAAGTCTACACAATTTATCATCACACAAAAGCTCTCAAAATCTGCTTCAGTCCTGGTTCTTTATCTAAACCTATGGCACCACTACAGGCATTGGTTTTAAGCCCAATATACATATGAGTCTCCAACCATTTGTAAAACAGCTCTTGGAATATTAGGTGAGTAAATAATGCTACTTCTATTATATTTGTCAGATAGTGGGTACATGAAGAATTTGGAAAAAAAGATAGCGAGCTATGGGAAACTTACTAGATAAGACTTTTGAACATAACAACACAAGAATTGTTATCTTCAAATAAAGGCCTCCTCCTCCCCTTCAGCCTTTCCTCTCCATCTCCAAAATTGGTGTCTTTACCAATTCTTTGCGTTACTTATTATAAAAATCAGCAGACAGTAAAGTTCCCATAGCCTAAGACCTCATCATCCAGGAAACCAGTCAGTCCAGAATTCTTAAAAAAATAGTTTCAAATCCCTGCCTATGAGATATCACATACTACTCTGGGACAAATAAGTAGAGACTGGTGGCAAATTTAATCAAAAAACAAGTCCCTATGGAGTCACTGGCTTCAAAGACTAAAATAACATAATGAACACCATCATGTAAAATAAACTCATATGACTTCCTAACAAGCAAATGGTGCCATACCACGACACCTACATGGAATTTTGAAAATAAAAAAAAGTGTCTCTATTCCCAATACCTTCCTATGGGAAACTTACTAGATAAGACTTTTGAACATAACAACACAAGAATTGTTATCTTCAAATAAAGGCCTCCTCCTCCCCT
This sequence comes from Rhinoderma darwinii, assembly GCF_050947455.1. Taxonomy (NCBI): domain Eukaryota; kingdom Metazoa; phylum Chordata; class Amphibia; order Anura; family Rhinodermatidae; genus Rhinoderma; species Rhinoderma darwinii. The sequence goes on along the minus strand of NW_027461678.1, from coordinate 278,023 downwards.
TCAGCCTTGCCTCTCCATCTCCAAAATTGGTGTCTTTACCAATCTTATGTGTCACTTATTGTAAATAGCAGCAAATACTAAAGTTCCTATAGCCTAGGACCTCATAATCCGGAAATCCAGTCAGTACAGAATTCTTAAAAAAATAGTTTCAAACCCCTGGCTATCAGATATCACATACTACTCTGGTACACAGAAGTAGAGACTGGTGACAAATTTACCAAAACCAAGTCCCTGTGGAGTCACTGGTTTCAAAGACTAAAAAAACACAGTGAACACCATCACTAAAATCAAATCAGATGACTTCCTAACCAGCAAGTGGCGCCATACTATGACACCTACACAGAATTTTGAAAAAAGCAGACCTCTTTATTCCCAATACCTTTCAAGGTTATTGGTCTGTGGTATTTCTCCAAAACAAACATGATACCATCTCAGACCACACAATTTTACCTTGAGAGAGAGGAGCAATAACATAAGCATTACATCTCTCTTTATTGCCCTGACCAAATCCAGCTAAAGGGACCTACCCTAAGTTATTCCACTTCACATGAAGCCCCCATATCCAAGGAGGGCCCAGCAACTGAACCAAACAAACCACTTCTGACCAGACATCTCCATTGGAAATTAGATGAACATAATGGAAATGACACAGTGATATGATAGCAATCTCACCATATTACCAATGTAACTATAATGATTTGAGGTACATCTAACTTCAATGTAACAGAATAACATATAAAATATAGTAAAAGAATCTAGATAAAATCTCCATGATTATACACAGCCAATCAAAATCAAATGAGAGTACAACATTAACATGAAATGTGTGTAAGTATAAAACAAAATTGAAAACTATACCAAAAAATCCCAACTTTTTTACAGTAAACAGGAAAACACAGAATTAATTCACCCAGAAGTGTATACCCCTTTACAAGCACTTTTTTTTTACAAAATGTATTGATTCTATAGTACAACACATGATAGCTATGCATTGGAAAACGTACAAGGTCTGGATATCCTAAGTCTACACAATTTATCATCACACAAAAGCTCTCAAAATCTGCTTCAGTCCTGGTTCTTTATCTAAACCTATGGCACCACTACAGGCATTGGCTTTAAGCCCAATATACATATGAGTCTCCAACCATTTGTAAAACAGCTCTTGGTATATTAGGTGAGTAAATAATGCTACTTCTATTATATTTGTCAGATAGTGGGTACATGAAGAATTTGGAAAAAAAGATAGCGAGCTATGGGAAACTTACTAGATAAGACTTTTGAACATAACAACACAAGAATTGTTATCTTCAAATAAAGGCCTCCTCCTCCCCTTCAGCCTTTCCTCTCCATCTCCAAAATTGGTGTCTTTACCAATTCTTTGCGTTACTTATTATAAAAATGAGCAGACAGTAAAGTTCCCATAGCCTAAGACCTCATCATCCAGGAAACCAGTCAGTCCAGAATTCATAAAAAAAATAGCTTCAAATCCCTGCCTATGAGATATCACATACTACTCTGGGACAAATAAGTAGAGACTGGTGGCAAATTTAATCAAAAAACAAGTCCCTATGGAGTCACTGGCTTCAAAGACTAAAATAACATAATGAACACCATCATGTAAAATAAACTCATATGACTTCCTAACAAGCAAATGGTGCCATACCACGACACCTACATGGAATTTTGAAAAAAATATATGTCTCTATTCCCAATACCTTCCTATGGGAAACTTACTAAATAAGACTTTTGAACATAACAACACAAGAATTGTTATCTTCAAATAAAGGCCTCCTCCTCCCCTTCAGCCTTGCCTCTCCATCTCCAAAATTGGTGTCTTTACCAATCTTATGTGTCACTTATTGTAAATAGCAGCAAATACTAAAGTTCCTATAGCCTAGGACCTCATAATCCGGAAATCCAGTCAGTACAGAATTCTTAAAAAAATAGTTTCAAACCCCTGGCTATCAGATATCACATACTACTCTGGTACACAGAAGTAGAGACTGGTGACAAATTTACCAAAAGTAAGTACCTGTGGAGTCACTGGTTTCAAAGACTAAAAAAACACAGTGAACACCATCACTAAAATCAAATCAGATGACTTCCTAACCAGCAAATGGTGCCATACTATGACACCTACACAGAATTTTGAAAAAAGCAGACCTCTTTATGCCCAATACCTTTCAAGGTTATTGGTCTGTGGTATTTCTCCAAAACAAACATGATACCATCTCAGACCACACAATTTTACCTTGAGAGAGAGGAGCAATAACATAAGCATTACATCTCTCTTTATTGCCCTGACCAAATCCAGCTAAAGGGACCTACCCTAAGTTATTCCACTTCACATGAAGCACCAATATCCAAGGAGGGCCCAGCAACTGAACCAAACAAACCACTTCTGACCAGACATCTCCATTGGAAATTAGATGAACATAATGGAAATGACACAGTGATATGATAGCAATCTCACCATATTACCAATGTAACTAGAATGATTTGAGGTACATCTAACTTCAATGTAACAGAATAACATATAAAATATAGTAAAATAATCTAGATAAAATCTCCATGATTATACACAGCCAATCAAAATCAAATGAGAGTACAACATTAACATGAAATGTGTGCAAGTATAAAACAAAATTGAAAACTATACCAAAAAATCCCAACTTTTTTACAGTAAACAGGAAAACACAGAATTAATTCACCCAGAAGTGTATACCCCTTTACAAGCCCCTTTTTTTTACAAAACGTATTGATTCTATAATACAACACATGATAGCTACGCATTGGAAAACGTACAAGGTCTGGATATCCTAAGTCTACACAATTTATCATCACACAAAAGCTCTCAAAATCTGCTTCAGTCCTGGTTCTTTATCTAAACCTATGGCACCACTACAGGCATTGGTTTTAAGCCCAATATACATATGAGTCTCCAACCATTTGTAAAACAGCTCTTGGAATATTAGGTGAGTAAATAATGCTACTTCTATTATATTTGTCAGATAGTGGGTACATGAAGAATTTGGAAAAAAAGATAGCGAGCTATGGGAAACTTACTAGATAAGACTTTTGAACATAACAACACAAGAATTGTTATCTTCAAATAAAGGCCTCCTCCTCCCCTTCAGCCTTTCCTCTCCATCTCCAAAATTGGTGTCTTTACCAATTCTTTGCGTTACTTATTATAAAAATCAGCAGACAGTAAAGTTCCCATAGCCTAAGACCTCATCATCCAGGAAACCAGTCAGTCCAGAATTCTTAAAAAAATAGTTTCAAATCCCTGCCTATGAGATATCACATACTACTCTGGGACAAATAAGTAGAGACTGGTGGCAAATTTAATCAAAAAACAAGTCCCTATGGAGTCACTGGCTTCAAAGACTAAAATAACATAATGAACACCATCATGTAAAATAAACTCATATGACTTCCTAACAAGCAAATGGTGCCATACCACGACACCTACATGGAATTTTGAAAATAAAAAAAAGTGTCTCTATTCCCAATACCTTCCTATGGGAAACTTACTAGATAAGACTTTTGAACATAACAACACAAGAATTGTTATCTTCAAATAAAGGCCTCCTCCTCCCCTTCAGCCTTGCCTCTCCATCTCCAAAATTGGTGTCTTTACCAATCTTATGTGTCACTTATTGTAAATAGCAGCAAATACTAAAGTTCCTATAGCCTAGGACCTCATAATCCGGAAATCCAGTCAGTACAGAATTCTTAAAAAAATAGTTTCAAACCCCTGGCTATCAGATATCACATACTACTCTGGTACACAGAAGTAGAGACTGGTGACAAATTTACCAAAACCAAGTCCCTGTGGAGTCACTGGTTTCAAAGACTAAAAAAACACAGTGAACACCATCACTAAAATCAAATCAGATGACTTCCTAACCAGCAAGTGGCGCCATACTATGACACCTACACAGAATTTTGAAAAAAGCAGACCTCTTTATTCCCAATACCTTTCAAGGTTATTGGTCTGTGGTATTTCTCCAAAACAAACATGATACCATCTCAGACCACACAATTTTACCTTGAGAGAGAGGAGCAATAACATAAGCATTACATCTCTCTTTATTGCCCTGACCAAATCCAGCTAAAGGGACCTACCCTAAGTTATTCCACTTCACATGAAGCCCCCATATCCAAGGAGGGCCCAGCAACTGAACCAAACAAACCACTTCTGACCAGACATCTCCATTGGAAATTAGATGAACATAATGGAAATGACACAGTGATATGATAGCAATCTCACCATATTACCAATGTAACTATAATGATTTGAGGTACATCTAACTTCAATGTAACAGAATAACATATAAAATATAGTAAAAGAATCTAGATAAAATCTCCATGATTATACACAGCCAATCAAAATCAAATGAGAGTACAACATTAACATGAAATGTGTGTAAGTATAAAACAAAATTGAAAACTATACCAAAAAATCCCAACTTTTTTACAGTAAACAGGAAAACACAGAATTAATTCACCCAGAAGTGTATACCCCTTTACAAGCACTTTTTTTTTACAAAATGTATTGATTCTATAGTACAACACATGATAGCTATGCATTGGAAAACGTACAAGGTCTGGATATCCTAAGTCTACACAATTTATCATCACACAAAAGCTCTCAAAATCTGCTTCAGTCCTGGTTCTTTATCTAAACCTATGGCACCACTACAGGCATTGGCTTTAAGCCCAATATACATATGAGTCTCCAACCATTTGTAAAACAGCTCTTGGTATATTAGGTGAGTAAATAATGCTACTTCTATTATATTTGTCAGATAGTGGGTACATGAAGAATTTGGAAAAAAAGATAGCGAGCTATGGGAAACTTACTAGATAAGACTTTTGAACATAACAACACAAGAATTGTTATCTTCAAATAAAGGCCTCCTCCTCCCCTTCAGCCTTTCCTCTCCATCTCCAAAATTGGTGTCTTTACCAATTCTTTGCGTTACTTATTATAAAAATGAGCAGACAGTAAAGTTCCCATAGCCTAAGACCTCATCATCCAGGAAACCAGTCAGTCCAGAATTCATAAAAAAAATAGCTTCAAATCCCTGCCTATGAGATATCACATACTACTCTGGGACAAATAAGTAGAGACTGGTGGCAAATTTAATCAAAAAACAAGTCCCTATGGAGTCACTGGCTTCAAAGACTAAAATAACATAATGAACACCATCATGTAAAATAAACTCATATGACTTCCTAACAAGCAAATGGTGCCATACCACGACACCTACATGGAATTTTGAAAAAAATATATGTCTCTATTCCCAATACCTTCCTATGGGAAACTTACTAAATAAGACTTTTGAACATAACAACACAAGAATTGTTATCTTCAAATAAAGGCCTCCTCCTCCCCTTCAGCCTTGCCTCTCCATCTCCAAAATTGGTGTCTTTACCAATCTTATGTGTCACTTATTGTAAATAGCAGCAAATACTAAAGTTCCTATAGCCTAGGACCTCATAATCCGGAAATCCAGTCAGTACAGAATTCTTAAAAAAATAGTTTCAAACCCCTGGCTATCAGATATCACATACTACTCTGGTACACAGAAGTAGAGACTGGTGACAAATTTACCAAAAGTAAGTACCTGTGGAGTCACTGGTTTCAAAGACTAAAAAAACACAGTGAACACCATCACTAAAATCAAATCAGATGACTTCCTAACCAGCAAATGGTGCCATACTATGACACCTACACAGAATTTTGAAAAAAGCAGACCTCTTTATGCCCAATACCTTTCAAGGTTATTGGTCTGTGGTATTTCTCCAAAACAAACATGATACCATCTCAGACCACACAATTTTACCTTGAGAGAGAGGAGCAATAACATAAGCATTACATCTCTCTTTATTGCCCTGACCAAATCCAGCTAAAGTGACCTACCCTAAGTTATTCCACTTCACATAAAGCACCAATATCCAAGGAGGGCCCAGCAACTGAACCAAACAAACCACTTCTGACCAGACATCTCCATTGGAAATTAGATGAACATAATGGAAATGACACAGTGATATGATAGCAATCTCACCATATTACCAATGTAACTATAATGATTTGAGGTACATCTAACTTCAATGTAACAGAATAACATATAAAATATAGTAAAAGAATCTAGATAAAATCTCCATGATTATACACAGCCAATCAAAATCAAATGAGAGTACAACATTAACATGAAATGTGTGTAAGTATAAAACAAAATTGAAAACTATACCAAAAAATCCCAACTTTTTTACAGTAAACAGGAAAACACAGAATTAATTCACCCAGAAGTGTATACCCCTTTACAAGCACTTTTTTTTTTACAAAATGTATTGATTCTATAGTACAACACATGATAGCTATGCATTGGAAAACGTACAAGGTCTGGATATCCTAAGTCTACACAATTTATCATCACACAAAAGCTCTCAAAATCTGCTTCAGTCCTGGTTCTTTATCTAAACCTATGGCACCACTACAGGCATTGGCTTTAAGCCCAATATACATATGAGTCTCCAACCATTTGTAAAACAGCTTTTGGTATATTAGGTGAGTAAATAATGCTACTTCTATTATATTTGTCAGATAGTGGGTACATGAAAAATTTGGAAAAAAAGATAGCCAGCTATGGGAAACTTACTAGATAAGACTTTTGAACATAACAACAAAAGAATAGTTATCTTCAAATAAAGGCCTCCTCCTCCCCTTCAGCCTTTCCTCTCCGTCTCCAAAATTGGTGTCTTTACCAAATCTTTGCGTTACTTATTATAAAAATCAGCAGACAGTAAAGTTCCCATAGCCTAAGACCTCATCATCCAGGAAACCAGTCAGTCCAGAATTCTTAAAAAAATAGTTTCAAATCCCTGCCTATGAGATATCACATACTACTCTGGGACAAATAAGTAGAGACTGGTGGCAAATTTAATCAAAAAACACGTCCCTATGGAGTCACTGGCTTCAAAGACTAAAATAACATAATGAACACCATCATGTAAAATAAACTCATATGACTTCCTAACAAGCAAATGGTGCCATACCACGACACCTACATGGAATTTTGAAAAAAAAATATGTCTCTATTCCCAATACCTTCCTATGGGAAACTTACTAGATAAGACTTTTGAACATAACAACACAAGAATTGTTATCTTCAAATAAAGGCCTCCTCCTCCCCTTCAGCCTTGCCTGTCCATCTCCAAAATTGGTGTCTTTACCAATCTTATGTGTCACTTACTGTAAATAGCAGCAAATACTAAAGTTCCTATAGCCTAGGACCTCATAATCCGGAAATCCAGTCAGAACAGAATTCTTAAAAAAATAGTTTCAAACCCCTGGCTATCAGATATCACATACTACTCTGGTACACAGAAGTAGAGACTGGTGACAAATTTACCAAAAGTAAGTACCTGTGGAGTCACTGGTTTCAAAGACTAAAAAAACACAGTGAACACCATCACTAAAATCAAATCAGATGACTTCCTAACCAGCAAATGGTGCCATACTATGACACCTACACAGAATTTTGAAAAAAGCAGACCTCTTTATGCCCAATACCTTTCAAGGTTATTGGTCTGTGGTATTTCTCCAAAACAAACATGATACCATCTCAGACCACACAATTTTACCTTGAGAGAGAGGAGCAATAACATAAGCATTACATCTCTCTTTATTGCCCTGACCAAATCCAGCAAAAGGGACCTACCCTAAGTTATTCCACTTCACATGAAGCACCAATATCCAAGGAGGGCCCAGCAACTGAACCAAACAAACCACTTCTGACCAGACATCTCCATTGGAAATTAGATGAACATAATGGAAATGACACAGTGATATGATAGCAATCTCACCATATTACCAATGTAACTATAATGATTTGAGGTACATCTAACTTCAATGTAACAGAATAACATATAAAATATAGTAAAAGAATCTAGATAAAATCTCCATGATTATACACAGCCAATCAAAATCAAATGAGAGTACAACATTAACATGAAATGTGTGTAAGTATAAAACAAAATTGAAAACTATACCAAAAAATCCCAACTTTTTTACAGTAAACAGGAAAACACAGAATTAATTCACCCAGAAGTGTATACCCCTTTACAAGCACTTTTTTTTTACAAAATCTATTGATTCTATAGTACAACACATGATAGCTACGCATTGGAAAACGTACAAGGTCTGGATATCCTAAGTCTACACAATTTATCATCACACAAAAGCTCTCAAAATCTGCTTCAGTCCTGGTTCTTTATCTAAGCCTATGGCACCACTACAGGCATTGGCTTAAGCCCAATATACATATGAGTCTCCAACCATTTGTAAAACAGCTTTTGGTATATTAGGTGAGTAAATAATGCTACTTCTATTATATTTGTCAGATAGTGGGTACATGAAGAATTTGGAAAAAAAGATAGCGACCTATGGGAAACTTACTAGATAAGACTTTTGAACATAACAACACAAGAATTGTTATCTTCAAATAAAGGCCTCCTCCTCCCCTTCAGCCTTTCCTCTCCATCTCCAAAATTGGTGTTTTTACCAATTTTTTGCGTTACTTATTATAAAAATCAGCAGACAGTAAAGTTCCCATAGCCTAAGACCTCATCATCCAGGAAACCAGTCAGTCCAGAATTCTTAAAAAAATAGTTTCAAATCCCTGCCTATGAGATATCACATACTACTCTGGGACAAATAAGTAGAGACTGGTGGCAAATTTAATCAAAAAACAAGTCCCTATGGAGTCACTGGCTTCAAAGACTAAAATAACATAATGAACACCATCATGTAAAATAAACTCATATGACTTCCTAACAAGCAAATGGTGCCATACCACGACACCTACATGGAATTTTGAAAAAAATATGTCTCTATTCCCAATACCTTCCTATGGGAAACTTACTAGATAAGACTTTTGAACATAACAACACAAGAATTGTTATCTTCAAATAAAGGCCTCCTCCTCCCCTTCAGCCTTGCCTCTCCATCTCCAAAATTGGTGTATTTACCAATCTTATGTGTCACTTATTGTAAATAGCAGCAAATACTAAAGTTCCTATAGCCTAGGACCTCATAATCCGGAAATCCAGTCAGTACAGAATTCTTAAAAAAAATAGTTTCAAACCCCTGGCTATCAGATATCACATACTACTCTGGTACACAGAAGTAGAGACTGGTGACAAATTTACCAAAACCAAGTCCCTGTGGAGTCACTGGTTTCAAAGACTAAAAAAACACAGTGAACACCATCACTAAAATCAAATCAGATGACTTCCTAACCAGCAAATGGCGCCATACTATGACACCTACACAGAATTTTGAAAAAAGCAGACCTCTTTATTCCCAATACCTTTCAAGGTTATTGGTCTGTGGTATTTCTCCAAAACAAACCTGATACCATCTCAGACCACACAATTTTACCTTGAGAGAGAGGAGCAATAACATAAGCATTACATCTCTCTTTATTGCCCTGACCAAATCCAGCTAAAGGGACCTACGCTTAGGTTATTCCACTTCACATGAAGCACCAATATCCAAGGAGGGCCCAGCAACTGAACCAAACAAACCACTTCTGACCAGACATCTCCATTGGAAATTAGATGAACATAATGGAAATGACACAGTGATATGATAGCAATCTCACCATATTACCAATGTAACTATAATGATTTAAGGTGCGTCTAACTTCAATGTAACAGAATAACATATAAAATATAGTAAAAGAATCTAGATAAAATCTCCATGATTATACACAGCCAATCAAAATCAAATGAGAGTACAACATTAACATGAAATGTGTGCAAGTATAAAACAAAATTGAAAACTATACCAAAAAATCCCAACTTTTTTACAATAAACAGGAAAACACAGAATTAATTCACCCAGAAGTGTATACCCCTTTACAAGCACTTTTTTTTCCAAAATGTATTGATTCTATAGTACAACACATGATAGCTACACATTGGAAAACGTACAAGGTCTGGATATCCTAAGTCTACACAATTTATCATCACACAATAGCTCTCAAAATCTGCTTCAGTCCTGGTTCTTTATCTAAACCTATGGCACCACTACAGGCATTGGATTTAAGCTCAATATACATATGAGTCTCCAACCATTTGTAAAACAGCTCTTGGTATATTAGGTGAGTAAATAATGCTACTTCTATTATATTTGTCAGATAGTGGGTACATGAAGAATTTGGAAAAAAAGATAGCGAGCTATGGGAAACTTACTAGATAAGACTTTTGAACATAACAACACAAGAATTGTTATCTTCAAATAAAGGCCTCCTCCTTTCCTTCAGCCTTTAATCTCCATCTCCAAAATTGGTGTCTTTACCAATTCTTTGCGTTACTTATTATAAAAATCAGCAGACAGTAAAGTTCCCATAGCCTAAGACCTCATCATCCAGGAAACCAGTCAGTCCAGAATTCTTAAAAAAATAGTTTCAAATCCCTGCCTATGAGATATCACATACTACTCTGGGACAAATAAGTAGAGACTGGTGGCAAATTTAATCAAAAAACAAGTCCCTATGGAGTCACTGGCTTCAAAGACTAAAATAACATAATGAACACCATCATGTAAAATAAATTCATATGACTTCCTAACATGCAAATGGTGCCATACCAAGACACCTACATGGAATTTTGAAAAACAAATATGTCTCTATTCCCAATACCTTCCTATGGGAAACTTACTAGATAAGACTTTTGAACATAACAACACAAGAATAGTTATCTTCAAATAAAGGCCTCCTCCTCCCCTTCAGCCTTGCCTCTCCATCTCCAAAATTGGTGTCTTTACCAATCTTATGTGTCACTTATTGTAAATAGCAGCAAATACTAAAGTTCCTATAGCCTAGGACCTCATAATCCGGAAATCCAGTCAGTACAGAATTCTTAAAAAAATAGTTTCAAACCCCTGGCTATCAGATATCACATACTACTCTGGTACACAGAAGTAGAGACTGGTGACAAATTTACCAAAACCAAGTCCCTGTGGAATCACTGGTTTCAAAGACTAAAAAAACACAGTGAACACCATCGCTAAAATCAAATCAGATGACTTCCTAACCAGCAAATGGCGCCATACTATGACACCTACACAGAATTTTGAAAAAAGCAGACCTCTTTATGCCCTATACCTTTCAAGGTTATTGGTCTGTGGTATTTCTCCAAAACAAACATTATACCATTTCAGACCACACAATTTTACCTTGAGAGAGAGGAGCAATAACATAAGCATTACATCTCTCTTTATTGCCCTGACCAAATCCAGCTAAAGGGACCTACCCTAAGTTATTCCACTTCACATGAAGCACCAATATCCAAGGAGGGCCCAGCAACTGAACCAAACAAACCACTTCTGACCAGACATCTCCATTGGAAATTAGATGAACATAATGGAAATGACACAGTGATATGATAGCAATCTCACCATATTACCAATGTAACTATAATGATTTGAGGTACATCTAACTTCAATGTAACAGAATAACATATAAAATATAGTAAAAGAATCTAGATAAAATCTCCATGATTATACACAGCCAATCAAAATCAAATGAGAGTACAACATTAACATGAAATGTGTGCAAGTATAAAACAAAATTGAAAACTATACCAAAAAATGTCCAACTTTTTTACAATAAACAGGAAAACACAGAATTAATTCACCCAGAAGTGTATACCCCTTTACAAGCACTTTTTTTTTTACAAAATGTATTGATTCTATAGTAAAACACATGATAGCTACGCATTGGAAAACGTACAAGGTCTGGATATCCTAAGTCTACACAATTTATCATCACACAAAAGCTCTCAAAATCTGCTTCAGTCCTGGTTCTTTATCTAAACCTATGGCACAACTACAGGCATTGGCTTTAAGCCCAATATACATATGAGTCTCCAACCATTTGTAAAACAGCTCTTGGAATATTAGGTGAGTAAATAATGCTACTTCTATTAAATTTGTCAGATAGTGGGTACATGAAGAATTTGGAAAAAAAGATAGCGAGCTATGGGAAACTTCATAGATAATCTTTTGAACATAACAACACAAGAATTGTTATCTTCAAATAAAGGCCTCCTCCTCCCATTTAGCCTTTCCTCTCCATCTCCAAAATTGGTGTCTTTACCAATTCTTTGCGTTACTTATTATAAAAATCAGCAGACAGTAAAGTTCCCATAGCCTAAGACCTCATCAGCCAGGAAACCAGTCAGTCCAGAATTCTTAAAAAAATAGTTTCAAATCCCTGCCTATGAGATATCACATACTACTCTGGGACAAATAAGTAGAGACTGGTGGCAAATTTAATCAAAAAACAAGTCCCTATGGAGTCACTGGCTTCAAAGACTAAAATAACATAATGAACACCATCATGTAAAATAAACTCATATGACTTCCTAACAAGCAAATGGTGCCATACCACGACACCTACATGGAATTTTGAAAAAAATATTTGTCTCTATTCCCAATACCTTCCTATGGGAAACTTACTAGATAAGACTTTTGAACATAACAACACAAGAATTGTTATCTTCAAATAAAGGCCTCCTCCTCCCCTTCAGCCTTGCCTCTCCATCTCCAAAATTGGTGTCTTTACCAATCTTATGTGTCACTTATTGTAAATAGCAGCAAATACTAAAGTTCCTATAGCCTAGGACCTCATAATCCGGAAATCCAGTCAGTACAGAATTCTTAAAAAAATAGTTTCAAACCCCTGGCTATCAGATATCACATACTACTCTGGTACACAGAAGTAGAGACTGGTGACAAATTTACCAAAACCAAGTTCCTGCGGAGTCACTGGTTTCAAAGACTAAAAAAACACAGTGAACACCATCACTAAAATCAAATCAGATGACTTCCTAACCAGCAAATGGCGCCATACTATGACACCTACACAGAATTTTGAAAAAAGCAGACCTCTTAATTCCCAATACCTTTTAAGGTTATTGGTCTGTGGTATTTCTCCAAAACAAACCTGATACCATCTCAGACCACACAATTTTACCTTGAGAGAGAGGAGCAATAACATAAGCATTACAGCTCTCTTTATTGCCCTGACCAAATCTAGCTAAAGGGACCTACCCTAAGTTATTCCACTTCACATGAAGCACCAATATCCAAGGAGGGCCCAGCAACTGAACCAAACAAACCACTTCTGACCAGACATCTCCATTGGAAATTAGATGAACATAATGGAAATGACACAGTGATATGATAGCAATCTCACCATATTACCTATGTAACTATAATGATTTAAGGTGCGTCTAACTTCAATGTAACAGAATAACATATAAAATATAGTAAAAGAATCTAGATAAAATCTCCATGATTATACACAGCCAATCAAAATCAAATGAGAGTACAACATTAACATGAAATGTGTGCAAGTATAAAACAAAATTGAAAACTATACCAAAAAATCCCAACTTTTTTACAATAAACAGGAAAACACAGAATTAATTCACCCAGAAGTGTATACCCCTTTACAAGCACTTTTTTTTTTCCAAAATATATTGATTCTATAGTACAACACATGATAGCTACACATTGGAAAACGTACAAGGTCTGGATATCCTAAGTCTACACAATTTATCATCACACAAAAGCTCTCAAAATCTGCTTCAGTCCTGGTTCTTTATCTAAACCTATGGCACCACTACAGGCATTGGCTTTAAGCCCAATATACATATGAGTCTTCAACCATTTGTAAAACAGCTCTTGGAATATTAGGTGAGTAAATAATGCTACTTCTATTATATTTGTCAGATAGTGGGTACATGAAGAATTTGGAAAAAAAGATAGCGAGCTATGGGAAACTAACTAGATAAGACTTTTGAACATAACAACACAAGAATTGTTATCTTCAAATAAAGGCCTCCTCCTCCCCTTCAGCCTTTCCTCTCCATCTCCAAAATTGGTGTCTTTACCAATTCTTTGCGTTACTTATTATAAAAATCAGCAGACAGTAAAGTTCCCATAGCCTAAGACCTCATCATCCAGGAAACCAGTCAGTCCAGAATTCTTAAAAAAATAGTTTCAAATCCCTGCCTATGAGATATCACATACTACTCTGGGACAAATAAGTAGAGACTGGTGGCAAATTTAATCAAAAAACAAGTCCCTATGGAGTCACTGGCTTCAAAGACTAAAATAACATAATGAACACCATCATGTAAAATAAACTCATATGACTTCCTAACAAGCAAATGGTGCCATACCACGACACCTACATGGAATTTTGAAAAAAAAATATGTCTCTATTCCCAATACCTTCCTATGGGAAACTTACTAGATAAGACTTTTGAACATAACAACACAAGAATTGTTATCTTCAAATAAAGGCCTCCTCCTCCCCTTCAGCCTTGCCTCTCCATCTCCAAAATTGGTGTCTTTACCAATCTTATGTGTCACTTATTGTAAATAGCAGCAAATACTAAAGTTCCTATAGCCTAGGACCTCATAATTCGGAAATCCAGTCAGTACAGAATTCTTAAAAAAATAGTTTCAAACCCCTGGCTATCAGATATCACATACTACTCTGGTACACAGAAGTAGAGACTGGTGACAAATTTACCAAAACCAAGTCCCTGTGGAGTCACTGGTTTCAAAGACTAAAAAAAAACAGTGAACACCATCACTAAAATCAAATCAGATGACTTCCTAACCAGCAAATGGCGCCATACTATTACACCTACACAGAATTTTGAAAAAAGCAGACCTCTTAATTCCCAATACCTTTTAAGGTTATTGGTCTGTGGTATTTCTCCAAAACAAACCTGATACCATCTCAGACCACACAATTTTACCTTGAGAGAGAGGAGCAATAACATAAGCATTACATCTCTCTTTATTGTCCTGACCAAATCCAGCTTAAGGGACATACCCTAAGTTTTTCCACTTCACATGAAGCACCAATAACCAAGGAGGGCCCAGCAACTGAACCAAACAAACCACTTCTGACCAGACATCTCCATTGGAAATTAGATGAACATAATGGAAATGACACAGTGATATGATAGCAATCTCACCATATTACCAATGTAACTATAATGATTTGAGGTACATCTAACTTCAATGTAACAGAATAACATATAAAATATAGTAAAATAATCTAGATAAAATCTCCATGATTATACACAGCCAATCAAAATCAAATGAGAGTACAACATTAACATGAAATGTGTGCAAGTATATAACAAAATTGAAAACTATACCAAAAAATCCCAACTTTTTTACAATAAACAGGAAAACACAGAATTAATTCACCCAGAAGTGTATACCCCTTTACAAGCACTTTTTTTTTCCAAAATGTATTGATTCTATAGTACAACACATGATAGCTACGCATTGAAAAACTTACAAGGTCTGGATATCGTAAGTCTACACAATTTATCATCACACAAAAGCTCTCAAAATCTGCTTCAGTCCTGGTTCTTTATCTAAACCTATGGCACCACTACAGGCATTGGCTTTAAGCCCAATATACATATGAGTCTCCAACCATTTGTAAAACAGCTCTTGGAATATTAGGTGAGTAAATAATGCTACTTCTATTATATTTGTCAGATAGTGGGTACATGAAGAATTTGGAAAAAAAGATAGCGAGCTATGGGAAACTTACTAGATAAGACTTTTGAACATAACAACACAAGAATTGTTATCTTCAAATAAAGGCCTCCTCCTCCCCTTCAGCCTTTCCTCTCCATCTCCAAAATTGGTGTCTTTACCAATTCTTTGCGTTACTTATTATAAAAATCAGCAGATAGTAAAGTTCCCATAGCCTAAGACCTCATCATCCAGGAAACCAGTCAGTCCAGAATTCTTAAAAAAATAGTTTCAAATCCCTGCCTATGAGATATCACTTACTACTCTGGGACAAATAAGTAGAGACTGGTGGCAAATTTAATCAAAAAACAAGTCCCTATGGAGTCTCTGGCTTCAAAGACTAAAATAACATAATGAACACCATCATGTAAAATAAACTTATATGACTTCCTAACAAGCAAATGGTGCCATACCACGACACCTATATGGAATTTTGAAAAAAAAATATGTCTCTATGCCCAATACCTTCCTATGGGAAACTTACTAGATAAGACTTTTGAACATAACAACACAAGAATTGTTATCTTCAAATAAAGGCCTCCTCCTCCCCTTCAGCCTTGCCTCTCCATCTCCAAAATTGGTGTCCTTACCAATCTTATGTGTCACTTATTGTAAATAGCAGCAAATACTAAAGTTCCTATAGCCTAGGACCTCATAATCCGGAAATCCAGTCAGTACAGAATTCTTAAAAAAAATAGTTTCAAACCCCTGGCTATCAGATATCACATACTACTCTGGTACACAGAAGTAGAGACTGGTGACAAATTTACCAAAACCAAGTCCCTGTGGAGTCACTGGTTTCAAAGACTAAAAAAACACAGTGAACACCATCACTAAAATCAAATCAGATGACTTCCTAACCAGCAAATGGCGCCATACTATGACACCTACACAGAATTTTGAATAAAGCAGACCTCTTTATTCCCAATACCTTTAAGGTTATTGGTCTGTGGTATTTCTACAAAACAAACATGATACCATCTCAGACCACACAATTTTACCTTGAGAGAGAGGAGCAATAACATAAGCATTACATCTCTCTTTATTGCCCTGATCAAATCCAGCTAAAGGGACCTACCCTAAGTTATTCCACTTCACATGAAGCACCAATATCCAAGGAGGGCCCAGCAACTGAACCAAACAAACCACGTCTGACCAGACATCTCCATTGGAAATTAGATGAACATAATGGAAATGACACAGTGATATGATAGCAATCTCACCATATTACCAATGTAACTATAATGATTTGAGGTACATCTAACTTCAATGTAACAGAATAACATATAAAATATAGTAAAATAATCTAGATTAAATCTCCATGATTATACACAGCCAATCAAAATCAAATGAGAGTACAACATTAACATGAAATGTGTGCAAGTATAAAACAAAATTGAAAACAATACCAAAAAATCCCAACTTTTTTACAGTAAACAGGAAAACACAGAATTAATTCACCCAGAAGTGTATACCCCTTTACAAGCACTTTTTTTTTTACAAAATGTATTGATTCTATAGTACAACACATGATAGCTACGCATTGGAAAACGTACAAGGTCTGGATATCCTAAGTCTACACAATTTATCATCACACAAAAGCTCTCAAAATCTGCTTCAGTCATGGTTCTTTATCTAAACCTATGGCACCACTACAGGCATTGGCTTTAAGCCCAATATACATATGAGTCTCCAACCATTTGTAAAACAGCTCTTGGAATATTAGGTGAGTAAATAATGCTACTTCTATTATATTTGTCAGATAGTGGGTACATGAAGAATTTGGAAAAAAAGATAGCGAGCTATGGGAAACTTACTAGATAAGACTTTTGAACATAACAACACAAGAATTGTTATCTTCAAATAAAGGCCTCCTCCTCCCCATCAGCCTTTCCTCTCCATCTCCAAAATTGGTGTCTTTACCAATTCTTTGCGTTACTTATTATAAAAATCAGCAGACAGTAAAGTTCCCATAGCCTAAGACCTCATCATCCAGGAAACCAGTCAGTCCAGAATTCTTAAAAAAATAGTTTCAAATCCCTGCCTATGAGATATCACATACTACTCTGGGACAAATAAGTAGAGTCTGGTGGCAAATTTAATCAAAAAACAAGTCCCTATGGAGTCACTGGCTTCAAAGACTAAAATAACATAATGAATACAATCATGTAAAATAAACTCATATGACTTCCTAACAAGCAAATGGTGCCATACCACGACACCTACATGGAATTTTGAAAAAAAAATATGTCTCCATTCCCAATACCTTCCTATGGGAAACTTACTAGATAAGACTTTTGAACATAACAACACAAGAATTGTTATGTTCAAATAAAGGCCTCCTCCTCCCCTTCAGCCTTTCCTCTCCATCTCCAAAATTGGTGTCTTTACCAATCTTTTGTGTCACTTATTGTAAATAGCAGCAAATACTAAAGTTCCTATAGCCTAGGACCTCATAATCCGGAAATCCAGTCAGTACAGAATTCTTAAAAAAAATAGTTTCAAACCCCTGGCTATCAGATATCACATACTACTCTGGTACACAGAAGTAGAGACTGGTGAAAAATTTACCAAAACCAAGTCCCTGTGGAGTCACTGGTTTCAAAGACTAAAAAAACACAGTGAACACCATCACTAAAATCAAATCAGATGACTTCCTAACCAGCAAATGGCGCCATACTATGACACCTACACAGAATTTTGAAAAAAGCAGACCTCTTTATTCCCAATACCTTTAAGGTTATTGGTCTGTGGTATTTCTACAAAACAAACCTGATACCATCTCAGACCACAAAATTTTACCTTGAGAGAGAGGAGCAATAACATAAGCATTACATCTCTCTTTATTGCCCTGATCAAATCCAGCTAAAGGGACCTACCCTAAGTTATTCCACTTCACATGAAGCACCAATATCCAAGGAGGGCCCAGCAACTGAACCAAACAAACCACTTCTGACCAGACATCTGCATTGGAAATTAGATGAACATAATGGAAATGACACAGTGATATGATAGCAATCTCACCATATTACCAATGTAACTATAATGATTTGAGGTACATCTAACTTCAATGTAACAGAATAACATATAAAATATAGTAAAAGAATCTAGATAAAATCTCCATGATTATACACAGCCAATCAAAATCAAATGAGAGTACAACATTATCATGAAATGTGTGCAAGTATAAAACAAAATTGAAAACGATACCAAAAAATCCCAACTTTTTTACAGTAAACAGGAAAACACAGAATTAATTCACCCAGAAGTGTATACCCATTTACAAGCACTTTTTTTTTTACAAAATTTATTGATTCTATAGTACAACACATGATAGCTACGCATTGGAAAACGTACAAGGTCTGGATATCCTAAGTCTACACAATTTATCATCACACAAAAGCTCTCAAAATCTGCTTCAGTCATGGTTCTTTATCTAAACCTATGGCACCACTACAGGCATTGGCTTTAAGCCCAATATACATATGAGTCTCCAACCATTTGTAAAACAGCTCTTGGAATATTAGGTGAGTAAATAATGCTACTTCTATTATATTTGTCAGATAGTGGGTACATGAAGAATTTGGAAAAAAAGATAGCGAGCTATGGGAAACTTACTAGATAAGACTTTTGAACATAACAACACAAGAATTGTTATCTTCAAATAAAGGCCTCCTCCTCCCCATCAGCCTTTCCTCTCCATCTCCAAAATTGGTGTCTTTACCAATTCTTTGCGTTACTTATTATAAAAATCAGCAGACAGTAAAGTTCCCATAGCCTAAGACCTCATCATCCAGGAAACCAGTCAGTCCAGAATTCTTAAAAAAATAGTTTCAAATCCCTGCCTATGAGATATCACATACTACTCTGGGACAAATAAGTAGAGTCTGGTGGCAAATTTAATCAAAAAACAAGTCCCTATGGAGTCACTGGCTTCAAAGACTAAAATAACATAATGAACACAATCATGTAAAATAAACTCATATGACTTCCTAACAAGCAAATGGTGCCATACCACGACACCTACATGGAATTTTGAAAAAAAAATATGTCTCCATTCCCAATACCTTCCTATGGGAAACTTACTAGATAAGACTTTTGAACATAACAACACAAGAATTGTTATGTTCAAATAAAGGCCTCCTCCTCCCCTTCAGCCTTTCCTCTCCATCTCCAAAATTGGTGTCTTTACCAATCTTTTGTGTCACTTATTGTAAATAGCAGCAAATACTAAAGTTCCTATAGCCTAGGACCTCATAATCCGGAAATCCAGTCAGTACAGAATTCTTAAAAAAATAGTTTCAAACCCCTGGCTATCAGATATCACATACTACTCTGGTACACAGAAGTAGAGACTGGTGAAAAATTTACCAAAACCAAGTCCCTGTGGAGTCACTGGTTTCAAAGACTAAAAAAACACAGTAAACACCATCACTAAAATCAAATCAGGTGACTTCCTAACCAGCAAATGGCGCCATACTATGACACCTACACAGAATTTTGAAAAAAGCAGACCTCTTTATTCCCAATACCTTTAAGGTTATTGGTCTGTGGTATTTCTACAAAACAAACCTGATACCATCTCAGACCACAAAATTTTACCTTGAGAGAGAGGAGCAATAACATAAGCATTACATCTCTCTTTATTGCCCTGATCAAATCCAGCTAAAGGGACCTACCCTAAGTTATTCCACTTCACATGAAGCACCAATATCCAAGGAGGGCCCAGCAACTGAACCAAACAAACCACTTCTGACCAGACATCTGCATTGGAAATTAGATGAACTTAATGGAAATGACACAGTGATATGATAGCAATCTCACCATATTACCAATGTAACTATAATGATTTGAGGTACATCTAACTTCAATGTAACAGAATAACATATAAAATATAGTAAAAGAATCTAGATAAAATCTCCATGATTATACACAGCCAATCAAAATCAAATGAGAGTACAACATTATCATGAAATGTGTGCAAGTATAAAACAAAATTGAAAACGATACCAAAAAATCCCAACTTTTTTACAGTAAACAGGAAAACACAGAATTAATTCACCCAGAAGTGTATACCCCTTTACAAGCACTTTTTTTTTTACAAAATGTATTGATTCTATAGTACAACAAATGATAGCTACGCATTGGAAAACGTACAAGGTTTGGATATCCTAAGTCTACACAATTTATCATCACACAAAAGCTCTCAAAATCTGCTTCAGTCCTTGTTCTTTATCTAAACCTATGGCACCACTACAGGCATTGGCTTTAAGCCCAATATACATATGAGTCTCCAACCATTTGTAAAACAGCTCTTGGTATATTAGGTGAGTAAATAATGCTACTTCTATTATATTTGTCAGATAGTGGGTACATGAAGAATTTGGAAAAAAAGATAGCGAGCTATGGGAAACTTACTAGATAAGACTTTTGAACATAACAACACAAGAATTGTTATCTTCAAATAAAGGCCTCCTCCTCCCCTTCAGCCTTTCCTCTCCATCTCCAAAATTGGTGTCTTTACCAATTCTTTGCGTTACTTATTATAAAAATCAGCAGACAGTAAAGTTCCCATAGCCTAAGACCTCATCATCCAGGAAACCAGTCAGTCCAGAATTCTTAAAAAAATAGTTTCAAATCCCTGCCTATGAGATATCACATACTACTCTGGGACAAATAAGTAGAGACTGGTGGCAAATTTAATCAAAAAACAAGTCCCTATGGAGTCACTGGCTTCAAAGACTAAAATAACATAATGAACACAATCATGTAAAATAAACTCATATGACTTCCTAACAAGCAAATGGTGCCATACCATGACACCTACATGGAATTTTGAAAAAAAAATATGTCTCCATTCCCAATACCTTCCTATGGGAAACTTACTAGATAAGACTTTTGAACATAACAACACAAGAATTGTTATGTTCAAATAAATGCCTCCTCCTCCCCTTCAGCCTTTCCTCTCCATCTCCAAAATTGGTGTCTTTACCAATCTTTTGTGTCACTTATTGTAAATAGCAGCAAATACTAAAGTTCCTATAGCCTAGGACCTCATAATCCGGAAATCCAGTCAGTACAGAATTCTTAAAAAAATAGTTTCAAACCCCTGGCTATCAGATATCACAATACTACTCTGGTACACAGAAGTAGAGACTGGTGACAAATTTACCAAAACCAAGTCCCTGTGGAGTCACTGGTTTCAAAGACTAAAAAAACACAGTGAACACCATCACTAAAATCAAATCAGGTGACTTCCTAAGCAGCAAATGGCGCCATACTATGACACCTACACAGAATTTTGAAAAAAGCAGACCTCTTTATTCCCAATACCTTTAAGGTTATTGGTCTGTGGTATTTCTACAAAACAAACCTGATACCATCTCAGACCACACAATTTTACCTTGAGAGAGAGGAGCAATAACATAAGCATTACATCTCTCTTTATTGCCCTGATCAAATCCAGCTAAAGGGACCTACCCTAAGTTATTCCACTTCACATGAAGCACCAATATCCAAGGAGGGCCCAGCAACTGAACCAAACAAACCACTTCTGACCAGACATCTGCATTGGAAATTAGATGAACATAATGGAAATGACACAGTGATATGATAGCAATCTCACCATATTACCAATGTAACTATAATGATTTGAGGTACATCTAACTTCAATGTAACAGAATAACATATAAAATATAGTAAAAGAATCTAGATAAAATCTCCATGATTATACACAGCCAATCAAAATCAAATGAGAGTACAACATTATCATGAAATGTGTGCAAGTATAAAACAAAATTGAAAACGATACCAAAAAATCCCAACTTTTTTACAGTAAACAGGAAAACACAGAATTAATTCACCCAGAAGTGTATACCCCTTTACAAGCACTTTTTTTTTTACAAAATGTATTGATTCTATAGTACAACACATGATAGCTACGCATTGGAAAACGTACAAGGTCTGGATATCCTAAGTCTACACAATTTATCATCACACAAAAGCTCTCAAAATCTGCTTCAGTCCTGGTTCTTTATCTAAACCTATGGCACCACTACAGGCATTGGCTTTAAGCCCAATATACATATGAGTCTCCAACCATTTGTAAAACAGCTCTTGGAATATTAGGTGAGTAAATAATGCTACTTCTATTATATTTGTCAGATAGTGGGTACATGAAGAATTTGGAAAAAAAGATAGCGAGCTATGGGAAACTTACTAGATAAGACTTTTGAACATAACAACACAAGAATTGTTATCTTCAAATAAAGGCCTCCTCCTCCCCTTCAGCCTTTCCTCTCCATCTCCAAAATTGGTGTCTTTACCAATTCTTTGCGTTACTTATTATAAAAATCAGCAGATAGTAAAGTTCCTATAGCCTAAGACCTCATCATCCAGGAAACCAGTCAGTCCAGAATTCTTAAAAAAATAGTTTCAAATCCCTGCCTATGAGATATCACTTACTACTCTGGGACAAATAAGTAGAGACTGGTGGCAAATTTAATCAAAAAACAAGTCCCTATGGAGTCTCTGGCTTCAAAGACTACAATAACATAATGAACACCATCATGTAAAATAAACTCATATGACTTCCTAACAAGCAAATGGTGCCATACCACGACACCTATATGGAATTTTGAAAAAAAAATATGTCTCTATTCCCAATACCTTCCTATGGGAAACTTACTAGATAAGACTTTTGAACATAACAACACAAGAATTGTTATCTTCAAATAAAGGCCTCCTCCTCCCCTTCAGCCTTGCCTCTCCATCTCCAAAATTGGTGTCCTTACCAATCTTATGTGTCACTTATTGTAAATAGCAGCAAATACTAAAGTTCCTATAGCCTAGGACCTCATAATCCGGAAATCCAGTCAGTACAGAATTCTTAAAAAAATAGTTTCAAACCCCTGGCTATCAGATATCACATACTACTCTGGTACACAGAAGTAGAGACTGGTGACAAATTTACCAAAACCAAGTCCCTGTGGAGTCACTGGTTTCAAAGACTAAAAAAACACAGTGAACACCATCACTAAAATCAAATCAGGTGACTTCCTAACCAGCAAATGGCGCCATACTATGACACCTACACAGAATTTTGAAAAAAGCAGACCTCTTTATTCCCAATACCTTTAAGGTTATTGGTCTGTGGTATTTCTACAAAACAAACCTGATACCATCTCAGACCACACAATTTTACCTTGAGAGAGAGGAGCAATAACATAAGCATTACATCTCTCTTTATTGCCCTGATCAAATCCAGCTAAAGGGACCTACCCTAAGTTATTCCACTTCACATGAAGCACCAATATCCAAGGAGGGCCCAGCAACTGAACCAAACAAACCACTTCTGACCAGACATCTGCATTGGAAATTAGATGAACATAATGGAAATGACACAGTGATATGATAGCAATCTCACCATATTACCAATGTAACTATAATGATTTGAGGTACATCTAACTTCAATGTAACAGAATAACATATAAAATATAGTAAAAGAATCTAGATAAAATCTCCATGATTATACACAGCCAATCAAAATCAAATGAGAGTACAACATTATCATGAAATGTGTGCAAGTATAAAACAAAATTGAAAACGATACCAAAAAATCCCAACTTTTTTACAGTAAACAGGAAAACACAGAATTAATTCACCCAGAAGTGTATACCCCTTTACAAGCACTTTTTTTTTTACAAAATGTATTGATTCTACAGTACAACACATGATAGCTACGCATTGGAAAACGTACAAGGTCTGGATATCCTAAGTCTACACAATTTATCATCACACAAAAGCTCTCAAAATCTGCTTCAGTCCTGGTTCTTTATCTAAACCTATGGCACCACTACAGGCATTGGCTTTAAGCCCAATATACATATGAGTCTCCAACCATTTGTAAAACAGCTCTTGGTATATTAGGTGAGTAAATAATGCTACTTCTATTATATTTGTCAGATAGTGGGTACATGAAGAATTTGGAAAAAAAGATAGCGAGCTATGGGAAACTTACTAGATAAGACTTTTGAACATAACAACACAAGAATTGTTATCTTCAAATAAAGGCCTCCTCCTCCCCTTCAGCCTTTCCTCTCCATCTCCAAAATTGGTGTCTTTACCAATTATTTGCGTTACTTATTATAAAAATCAGCAGACAGTAAAGTTCCCATAGCCTAAGACCTCATCATCCAGGAAACCAGTCAGTCCAGAATTCTTAAAAAAATAGTTTCAAATCCCTGCCTATGAGATATCACATACTACTCTGGGACAAATAAGTAGAGACTGGTGGCAAATTTAATCAAAAAACAAGTCCCTATGGAGTCACTGGCTTCAAAGACTAAAATAACATAATGAACACAATCATGTAAAATAAACTCATATGACTTCCTAACAAGCAAATGGTGCCATACCATGACACCTACATGGAATTTTGAAAAAAAAGTATGTCTCCATTCCCAATACCTTCCTATGGGAAACTTACTAGATAAGACTTTTGAACATAACAACACAAGAATTGTTATGTTCAAATAAAGGCCTCCTCCTCCCCTTCAGCCTTTCCTCTCCATCTCCAAAATTGGTGTCTTTACCAATCTTTTGTGTCACTTATTGTAAATAGCAGCAAATACTAAAGTTCCTATAGCCTAGGACCTCATAATACGGAAATCCAGTCAGTACAGAATTCTTAAAAAAATAGTTTCAAACCCCTGGCTATCAGATATCACATACTACTCTGGTACACAGAAGTAGAGACTGGTGACAAATTTACCAAAACCAAGTCCCTGTGGAGTCACTGGTTTCAAAGACTAAAAAAACACAGTGAACACCATCACTAAAATCAAATCAGGTGACTTCCTAACCAGCAAATGGCGCCATACTATGACACCTACACAGAATTTTGAAAAAAGCAGACCTCTTTATTCCCAATACCTTTAAGGTTATTGGTCTGTCGTATTTCTACAAAACAAACATGATACCATGTCAGACCACACAATTTTACCTTGAGAGAGAGGAGCAATAACATAAGCATTACATCTCTCTTTATTGCCCTGATCAAATCCAGCTAAAGGGACCTACCCTAAGTTATTCCACTTCACATGAAGCACCAATATCCAAGGAGGGCCCAGCAACTGAACCAAACAAACCACTTCTGACCAGACATCTGCATTGGAAATTAGATGAACATAATGGAAATGACACAGTGATATGATAGCAATCTCACCATATTACCAATGTAACTATAATGATTTGAGGTACATCTAACTTCAATGTAACAGAATAACATATAAAATATAGTAAAATAATCTAGATAAAATCTCCATGATTATACACAGCCAATCAAAATCAAATGAGAGTACAACATTATCATGAAATGTGTGCAAGTATAAAACAAAATTGAAAACGATACCAAAAAATCCCAACTTTTTTACAGTAAACAGGAAAACACAGAATTAATTCACCCAGAAGTGTATACCCCTTTACAAGCACTTTTTTTTTTTTTACAAAATGTATTGATTCTATAGTACAACACATGATAGCTACGCATTGGAAAACGTACAAGGTCTGGATATCCTAAGTCTACACAATTTATCATCACACAAAAGCTCTCAAAATCTGCTTCAGTCCTGGTTCTTTATCTAAACCTATGGCACCACTACAGGCATTGGCTTTAAGCCCAATATACATATGAGTCTCCAACCATTTGTAAAACAGCTCTTGGTATATTAGGTGAGTAAATAATGCTACTTCTATTATATTTGTCAGATAGTGGGTACATGAAGAATTTGGAAAAAAAGATAGCGAGCTATGGGAAACTTACTAGATAAGACTTTTGAACATAACAACACAAGAATTGTTATCTTCAAATAAAGGCCTCCTCCTCCCCTTCAGCCTTTCCTCTCCATCTCCAAAATTGGTGTCTTTACCAATTCTTTGCGTTAGTTATTATAAAAATCAGCAGACAGTAAAGTTCCCATAGCCTAAGACCTCACCATCCAGGAAACCAGTCAGTCCAGAATTCTTAAAAAAATAGTTTCAAATCCCTGCCTATGAGATATCACATACTACTCTGGGACAAATAAGTAGAGACTGGTGGCAAATTTAATCAAAAAACAAGTCCCTATGGAGTCACTGGCTTCAAAGACTAAAATAACATAATGAACACAATCATGTAAAATAAACTCATATGACTTCCTAACAAGCAAATGGTGCCATACCATGACACCTACATGGAATTTTGAAAAAAAAATATGTCTCCATTCCCAATACCTTCCTATGGGAAACTTACTAGATAAGACTTTTGAACATAACAACACAAGAATTGTTATGTTCAAATAAAGGCCTCCTCCTCCCCTTCAGCCTTTCCTCTCCATCTCCAAAATTGGTGTCTTTACCAATCTTTTGTGTCACTTATTGTAAATAGCAGCAAATACTAAAGTTCCTATAGCCTAGGACCTCATAATCCGGAAATCCAGTCAGTACAGAATTCTTAAAAAAATAGTTTCAAACCCCTGGCTATCAGATATCACAATACTACTCTGGTACACAGAAGTAGAGACTGGTGACAAATTTACCAAAACCAAGTCCCTGTGGAGTCACTGGTTTCAAAGACTAAAAAAATACAGTGAACACCATCACTAAAATCAAATCAGATGACTTCCTAATCAGCAAATGGTGCCATACTATGACACCTGCACAGAATTTTGAAAAAAGCACACCTCTTTATTCCCAATACCTTTCAAGGTTATTGGTCTGTAGTATTTCTCCAAAACAAACATGATACCATCTCAGACCACACAATTTTACCTTGAGAGAGAGGAGCAATAACATAAGCATTACATCTCTCTTTATTGCCCTGATCAAATCCAGCTAAAGGGACCTACCCTAAGTTATTCCACTTCACATGAAGCACCAATATCCAAGGAGGGCCCAGCAACTGAACCAAACAAACCACTTCTGACCAGACATCTCCATTGGAAATTAGATGAATATAATGGAAATGACACAGTGATATGATAGCAATCTCACCATATTACCAATGTAACTATAATGATTTGAGGTACATCTAACTTCAATGTAACAGAATAACATATAAAATATAGTAAAATAATCTAGATAAAATCTCCATGATTATACACAGCCAATCAAAATCAAATGAGAGTACAACATTAACATGAAATGTGTGCAAGTATATAACAAAATTGAAAACTATACCAAAAAATCCCAACTTTTTTACAATAAACAGGAAAACACAGAATTAATTCACCCAGAAGTGTATACCCCTTTACAAGCACTTTTTTTTTCCAAAATGTATTGATTCTATAGTACAACACATGATAGCTACGCATTGAAAAACGTACAAGGTCTGGATATCGTAAGTCTACACAATTTATCATCACACAAAAGCTCTCAAAATCTGCTTCAGTCCTGGTTCTTTATCTAAACCTATGGCACCACTACAGGCATTGGCTTTAAGCCCAATATACATATGAGTCTCCAACCATTTGTAAAACAGCTCTTGGAATATTAGGTGAGTAAATAATGCTACTTCTATTATATTTGTCAGATAGTGGGTACATGAAGAATTTGGAAAAAAAGATAGCGAGCTATGGGAAACTTACTAGATAAGACTTTTGAACATAACAACACAAGAATTGTTATCTTCAAATAAAGGCCTCCTCCTCCCCTTCAGCCTTTCCTCTCCATCTCCAAAATTGGTGTCTTTACCAATTCTTTGCGTTACTTATTATAAAAATCAGCAGATAGTAAAGTTCCCATAGCCTAAGACCTCATCATCCAGGAAACCAGTCAGTCCAGAATTCTTAAAAAAATAGTTTCAAATCCCTGCCTATGAGATATCACTTACTACTCTGGGACAAATAAGTAGAGACTGGTGGCAAATTTAATCAAAAAACAAGTCCCTATGGAGTCTCTGGCTTCAAAGACTAAAATAACATAATGAACACCATCATGTAAAATAAACTCATATGACTTCCTAACAAGCAAATGGTGCCATACCACGACAACTATATGGAATTTTGAAAAAAAAAATATGTCTCTATTCCCAATACCTTCCTATGGGAAACTTACTAGATAAGACTTTTGAACATAACAACACAAGAATTGTTATCTTCAAATAAAGGCCTCCTCCTCCCCTTCAGCCTTGCCTCTCCATCTCCAAAATTGGTGTCCTTACCAATCTTATGTGTCACTTATTGTAAATAGCAGCAAATACTAAAGTTCCTATAGCCTAGGACCTCATAATCCGGAAATCCAGTCAGTACAGAATTCTTAAAAAAAATAGTTTCAAACCCCTGGCTATCAGATATCACATACTACTCTGGTACACAGAAGTAGAGACTGGTGACAAATTTACCAAAACCAAGTCCCTGTGGAGTCACTGGTTTCAAAGACTAAAAAAACACAGTGAACACCATCACTAAAATCAAATCAGATGACTTCCTAACCAGCAAATGGCGCCATACTATGACACCTACACAGAATTTTGAATAAAGCAGACCTCTTTATTCCCAATACCTTTAAGGTTATTGGTCTGTGGTATTTCTACAAAACAAACATGATACCATCTCAGACCACACAATTTTACCTTGAGAGAGAGGAACAATAACATAAGCATTACATCTCCTCTTTACTGCCCTGACCAAATCCAGCTAAAGGGACCTACCCTAAGTTATTCCACTTCACATGAAGCACCAATATCCAAGGAGGGCCCAGCAACTGAACCAAACAAACCACTTCTGACCAGACATCTCCATTGGAAATTAGATGAACATAATGGAAATGACACAGTGATATGATAGCAATCTCACCATATTACCAATGTAACTATAATGATTTGAGGTACATCTAACTTCAATGTAACAGAATAACATATAAAATATAGTAAAAGAATCTAGATAAAATCTCCATGATTATACACAGCCAATCAAAATCAAATGAGAGTACAACATTAACATGAAATGTGTGCAAGTATAAAACAAAATTGAAAACTATACCAAAAAATCCCAACTTTTTTACAGTAAACAGGAAAACACAGAATTAATTCACCCAGAAGTGTATAGCCCTTTACAAGCACTTTTTTTTACAAAATGTATTGATTCTATAGTACAACACATGATAGCTATGCATTGGAAAACGTACATGGTCTGGATATCCTAAGTCTACACAATTTATCATCACACAAAAGCTCTCAAAATCTGCTTCAGTCCTGGTTCTTTATCTAAACCTATGGCACCACTACAGGCATTGGCTTTAAGCCCAATATACATATGAGTCTCCAACCATTTGTAAAACAGCTCTTGGTATATTAGGTGAGTAAATAATGCTACTTCTATTATATTTGTCAGATAGTGGGTACATGAAGAATTTGGAAAAAAAGATAGCGAGCTATGGGAAACTTACTAGATAAGACTTTTGAACATAACAACACAAGAATTGTTATCTTCAAATAAAGGCCTCCTCCTCCCCTTCAGCCTTTCCTCTCCATCTCCAAAATTGGTGTCTTTACCAATTCTTTGCGTTACTTATTATAAAAATCAGCAGACAGTAAAGTTCCCATAGCCTAAGACCTCATCATCCAGGAAACCAGTCAGTCCAGAATTCTTAAAAAAAATAGTTTCAAATCCCTGCCTATGAGATATCACATACTACTCTGGGACAAATAAGTAGAGACTGGTGGCAAATTTAATCAAAAAACAAGTCCCTATGGAGTCACTGGCTTCAAAGACTAAAATAACATAATGAACACAATCATGTAAAATAAACTCATATGACTTCCTAACAAGCAAATGGTGCCATACCATGACACCTACATGGAATTTTGAAAAAAAAGTATGTCTCCATTCCCAATACCTTCCTATGGGAAACTTACTAGATAAGACTTTTGAACATAACAACACAAGAATTGTTATGTTCAAATAAAGGCCTCCTCCTCCCCTTCAGCCTTTCCTCTCCATCTCCAAAATTGGTGTCTTTACCAATCTTTTGTGTCACTTATTGTAAATAGCAGCAAATACTAAAGTTCCTATAGCCTAGGACCTCATAATGCGGAAATCCAGTCAGTACAGAATTCTTAAAAAAATAGTTTCAAACCCCTGGCTATCAGATATCACATACTACTCTGGTACACAGAAGTAGAGACTGGTGACAAATTTACCAAAACCAAGTCCCTGTGGAGTCACTGGTTTCAAAGACTAAAAAAACACAGTGAACACCATCACTAAAATCAAATCAGGTGACTTCCTAACCAGCAAATGGCGCCATACAATGACACCTACACAGAATTTTGAAAAAAGCAGACCTCTTTATTCCCAATACCTTTAAGGTTATTGGTCTGTGGTATTTCTACAAAACAAACCTGATACCATCTCAGACCACACAATTTTACCTTGAGAGAGAGGAGCAATAACATAAGCATTACATCTCTCTTTATTGCCCTGATCAAATCCAGCTAAAGGGACCTACCCTAAGTTATTCCACTTCACATGAAGCACCAATATCCAAGGAGGGCCCAGCAACTGAACCAAACAAACCACTTCTGACCAGACATCTCCATTGGAAATTAGATGAACATAATGGAAATGACACAGTGATATGATAGCAATCTCACCATATTACCAATGTAACTATAATGATTTGAGGTACATCTAACTTCAATGTAACAGAATAACATATAAAATATAGTAAAATAATCTAGATAAAATCTCCATGATTATACACAGCCAATCAAAATCAAATGAGAGTACAACATTATCATGAAATGTGTGCAAGTATAAAACAAAATTGAAAACGATACCAAAAAATCCCAACTTTTTTACAGTAAACAGGAAAACACAGAATTAATTCACCCAGAAGTGTATACCCCTTTACAAGCACTTTTTTTTTTACAAAATGTATTGATTCTATAGTACAACACATGATAGCTACGCATTGGAAAACGTACAAGGTCTGGATATCCTAAGTCTACACAATTTATCATCACACAAAAGCTCTCAAAATCTGCTTCAGTCCTGGTTCTTTATCTAAACCTATGGCACCACTACAGGCATTGGCTTTAAGCCCAATATACATATGAGTCTCCAACCATTTGTAAAACAGCTCTTGGTATATTAGGTGAGTAAATAATGCTACTTCTATTATCTTTGTCAGATAGTGGGTACATGAAGAATTTGGAAAAAAAGATAGCGAGCTATGGGAAACTTACTAGATAAGACTTTTGAACATAACAACACAAGAATTGTTATCTTCAAATAAAGGCCTCCTCCTCCCCTTCAGCCTTTCCTCTCCATCTCCAAAATTGGTATCTTTACCAATTCTTTGCGTTAGTTATTATAAAAATCAGCAGACAGTAAAGTTCCCATAGCCTAAGACCTCATCATCCAGGAAACCAGTCAGTCCAGAATTCTTAAAAAAATAGTTTCAAATCCCTGCCTATGAGATATCACATACTACTCTGGGACAAATAAGTAGAGACTGGTGGCAAATTTAATCAAAAAACAAGTCCCTATGGAGTCACTGGCTTCAAAGACTAAAATAACATAATGAACACAATCATGTAAAATAAACTCATATGACTTCCTAACAAGCAAATGGTGCCATACCATGACACCTACATGGAATTTTGAAAAAAAAATATGTCTCCATTCCCAATACCTTCCTATGGGAAACTTACTAGATAAGACTTTTGAACATAACAACACAAGAATTGTTGTGTTCAAATAAAGGCCTCCTCCTCCCCTTCAGCCTTTCCTCTCCATCTCCAAAATTGGTGTCTTTACCAATCTTTTGTGTCACTTATTGTAAATAGCAGCAAATACTAAAGTTCCTATAGCCTAGGACCTCCTAATCCGGAAATCCAGTCAGTACAGAATTCTTAAAAAAATAGTTTCAAACCCCTGGCTATCAGAAATCACATACTACTCTGGTACACAGAAGTAGAGACTGGCGACAAATTTACCAAAACCAAGTCCCTGTGGAGTCACTGGTTTCAAAGACTAAAAAAACACAGTGAACACCATCACTAAAATCAAATCAGATGACTTCCTAACCAGCAAATGGTGCCATACTATGACACCTACACAGAATTTTGAAAAAAGCAGACCTCTTTATTCCCAATACCTTTCAAGGTTATTGGTCTGTGGTATTTCTCCAAAACAAACATGATACCATCTCAGACCACACAATTTTACCTTGAGAGAGAGGAACAATAACATAAGCATTACATCTCCTCTTTACTGCCCTGACCAAATCCAGCTAAAGGGACCTACCCTAAGTTATTCCACTTCACATGAAGCACCAATATCCAAGGAGGGCCCAGCAACTGAACCAAACAAACCACTTCTGACCAGACATCTCCATTGGAAATTAGATGAACATAATGGAAATGACACAGTGATATGATAGCAATCTCACCATATTACCAATGTAACTATAATGATTTGAGGTACATCTAACTTCAATGTAACAGAATAACATATAAAATATAGTAAAAGAATCTAGATAAAATCTCCATGATTATACACAGCCAATCAAAATCAAATGAGAGTACAACATTAACATGAAATGTGTGCAAGTATAAAACAAAATTGAAAACTATACCAAAAAATCCCAACTTTTTTACAGTAAACAGGAAAACACAGAATTAATTCACCCAGAAGTGTATACCCCTTTACAAGCACTTTTTTTTACAAAATGTATTGATTCTATAGTACAACACATGATAGCTACGCATTGGAAAACGTACAAGGTCTGGATATCCTAAGTCTACACAATTTATCATCACACAAAAGCTCTCAAAATCTGCTTCAGTCCTGGTTCTTTATCTAAACCTATGGCACCACTACAGGCATTGGCTTTAAGCCCAATATACATATGAGTCTCCAACCATTTGTAAAACAGCTCTTGGAATATTAGGTGAGTAAATAATGCTACTTCTATTATATTTGTCAGATAGTGGGTACATGAAGAATTTGGAAAAAAAGATAGCGAGCTATGGGAAACTTAATAGATAAGACATTTGAACATAACAACACAAGAATTGTTATCTTCAAATAAAGGCCTCCTCCTCCCCTTCAGCCTTTCCTCTCCATCTCCAAAATTGGTGTCTTTACCAATTCTTTGCGTTACTTATTATAAAAATCAGCAGACAGTAAAGTTCCCATAGCCTAAGACCTCATTATCCAGGAAATCAGTCAGTCCAGAATTCTTAAAAAAATTGTTTCAAATCCCTGCCTATGAGATATCACATTCTACTCTGGGACAAATGAGTAGAGACTGGTGGCAAATTTAATCAAAAAACAAGTCCCTATGGAGTCACTGGCTTCAAAGACTAAAATAACATAATGAACACCATCATGTAAAATAAACTCATATGACTTCCTAACAAGCAAATGGTGCCATACCACGACACCTACATGGAATTTTGAAAAAAAAATATGTCTCTATTCCCAATACCTTCCTATGGGAAACTTACTAGATAAGACTTTTGAACATAACAACACAAGAATTGTTATCTTCAGATAAAGGCCTCCTCCTCCACTTCAGCCTTGCCTCTCCATCTCCAAAATTGGTGTCTTTACCAATCTTATGTGTCACTTATTGTAAATAGCAGCAAATACTATAGTTCCTATAGCCTAGGACCTTATAATCCTGAAATCCAGTCAGTACAGAATTCTTAAAAAAATAGTTTCAAACCCCTGGCTATCAGATATCACATACTACTCTGGTACATAGAAGTAGAGACTGGTGACAAATTTACCAAAATCAAGTCCCTGTGGAGTCACTGGTTTCAAAGACTAAAAAAACACAGTGAACACCATCACTAAAATCAAATCAGATGACTTCCTAACCAGCAAATGGCGCCATACTATGACACCTACACAGAATTTTGAAAAAAGCAGACCTCTTTATTCCCTATACCTTTCAAGGTTATTGGTCTGTGGCATTTCTCCAAAACAAACATGATACCATCTCAGACCACACAATTTTACCTTGAGAGAGAGGAGCAATAACATAAGCATTACATCTCTCTTTACTGCCCTGACCAAATCCAGCTAAAGGGACCTACCCTAAGTTATTCCACTTCACATGAAGCACCAATATCCAAGGAGGGCCCAGCAACTGAACCAAACAACCACTTCTGACCAGACATCTCCATTGGAAATTAGATGAACATAATGGAAATGACACAGTAATATGATAGCAATCTCACCATATTACCAATGTAACTATAATGATTTGAGGTACATCTAACTTCAATGTAACAGAATAACATATAAAATATAGTAAAAGAATCTAGATAAAGTCTCCATGATTATACACAGCCAATCAAAATCAAATTAGAGTACAACATTAACATCAAATGTGTGCAAGTATAAAACAAAATTGAAAACTATACCAAAAAATTTCCAACTTTTTTACAATAAACAGGAAAACACAGAATTAATTCACCCAGAAGTGTATACCCCTTTACAAGCACTTTTTTTTACAAAATGTATTGATTCTATAGTACAACACATGATAGCTACGCATTGGAAAACATACAAGGTGTGGATTTCCTAAGTCTACACAATTTATCATCACACAAAAGCTCTCAAAATCTGCTTCAGTCCTGGTTCTTTATCTGAACCTATGGCACCACTACAGGCATTGGCTTTAAGCCCAATATACATATGAGTCTCCAAACATTTGTAAAACAGCTCTTGGAATATTAGGTGAGTAAATAATGCTACTTCTATTATATTTGTCAGATAGTGGGTACATGAAGAATTTGGAAAAAAAGATAGCGAGCTATGGGAAACTTACTAGATAAGACTTTTGAACATAACAACACAAGAATTGTTATCTTCAAATAAAGGCCTCCTCCTCCCCTTCAGCCTTTCCTCTCCATCTCCAAAATTGGTGTCTTTACCAATTCTTTGCGTTACTTATTACAAAAATCAGCAGACAGTAAAGTTCCCATAGCCTAAGACCTCATCATCCAGGAAACCAGTCAGTCCAGAATTCTTAAAAAAATTGTTTCAAATCCCTGCCTATGAGATATCACATACTACTCTGGGACAAATAAGTAGAGACTGGTGGCAAATTTAATCAAAAAACAAGCCCCTATGGAGTCACTGGCTTCAAAGACTAAAATAACATAATGAACACCATCATGTAAAATAAACTCATATGACTTCCTAACAAGCAAATGGTGCCATACCACGACACCTACATGGAATTTTGAAAAAAAAATATGTCTCTATTCCCAATACCTTCCTATGGGAAACTTACTAGATAAGACTTTTGAACATAACAACACAAGAATTGTTATCTTCAAATAAAGGCCTCCTCCTCCCCTTCAGCCTTGCCTCTCCATCTCCAAAATTGGTGTCTTTACCAATCTTATGTGTCACTTATTGTAAATAGCAGCAAATACTAAAGTTCCTATAGCCTAGGACCTCATAATCCGGAAATCCAGTCAGTACAGAATTCTTAAAAAAATAGTTTCAAACCCCTGGCTATCAGATATCACATACTACTCTGGTACACAGAAGTAGAGACTGGTGACAAATTTACCAAAACCAAGTCCCTGTGGAGTCACTGGTTTCAAAGACTAAAAAAACACAGTGAACATCATCACTAAAATCAAATCAGATGACTTCCTAACCAGCAAATGGCGCCATACTATGACACCTACACAGAATTTTGAAAAAAGCAGACCTCTTTATTCCCAATACCTTTAAAGGTTATTGGTCTGTGGTATTTCTCCAAAACAAACATGATACCATCTCAGATCACACAATTTTACCTTGAGAGAGAGGAGCAATAACATAAGCATTACATCTCTCTTTATTGCCCTGACCAAATCCAGCTAAAGGGACCTACCCTAAGTTATTCCACTTCACATGAAGCACCAATATCCAAGGAGGGCCCAGCAACTGAACCAAACAAAAGACTTCTGACCAGACATCTCCATTGGAAATTAGATGAACATAATGGAAATGACACAGTGATATGATAGCAATCTCACCATATTACCAATGTAACTATAATGATTTGAGGTACATCTAACTTCAATGTAACAGAATAACATATAAACTATAGTAAAAGAATCTAGATAAAATCTCCATGATTATACACAGCCAATCAAAATCAAATGAGAGTACAACATTATCATGAAATGTGTGCAAGTATAAAACAAAATTGAAAACGATACCAAAAAATCCCAACTTTTTTACAGTAAACAGGAAAACACAGAATTAATTCACCCAGAAGTGTATACCCCTTTACAAGCACTTTTTTTTTTACAAAATGTATTGATTCTATAGTACAACACATGATAGCTACGCATTGGAAAACGTACAAGGTCTGGATATCCTAAGTCTACACAATTTATCATCACACAAAAGCTCTCAAAATCTGCTTCAGTCCTGGTTCTTTATCTAAACCTATGGCACCACTACAGGCATTGGCTTTAAGCCCAATATACATATGAGTCTCCAACCATTTGTAAAACAGCTCTTGGTATATTAGGTGAGTAAATAATGCTACTTCAATTATATTTGTCAGATAGTGGGTACATGAAGAATTTGGAAAAAAAGATAGCGAGCTATGGGAAACTTACTAGATAAGACTTTTGAACATAACAACACGAGAATTGTTATCTTCAAATAAAGGCCTCCTCCTCCCCTTCAGCCTTTCCTCTCCATCTCCAAAATTGGTGTCTTTACCAATTCTTTGCGTTACTTATTATAAAAATCAGCAGACAGTAAAGTTCCCATAGCCTAAGACCTCATCATCCAGGAAACCAGTCAGTCCAGAATTCTTAAAAAAATAGTTTCAAATCCCTGCCTATGAGATATCACATACTACTCTGGGACAAATAAGTAGAGACTGGTGGCAAATTTAATCAAAACACAAGTCCCTATGGAGTCACTGGCTTCAAAGACTAAAATAACATAATGAACACCATCATGTAAAATAAACTCATATGACTTCCTAACAAGCAAATGGTGCCATACCACGACACCTACATGGAATTTTGAAAAAAAAAATATGTTTCTATTCCCAATACCTTCCTATGGGAAACTTACTACATAAGACTTTTGAACATAACAACACAAGAATTGTTATCTTCAAATAAAGGCCTCCTCCTCCCCTTCAGCCTTGCCTCTCCATCTCCAAAATTGGTGTCTTTACCAATCTTATGTGTCACTTATTGTAAATAGCAGCAAATACTAAAGTTCCTATAGCCTAGGACCTCATAATCCGGAAATCCAGTCAGTACAGAATTCTTAAAAAAATTGTTTCAAACCCCTGGCTATCAGATATCACATACTACTCTGGTACACAGAAGTAGAGACTGGTGACAAATTTACCAAAACCAAGTCCCTGTGGAGTCACTGGTTTCAAAGACTAAAAAAACACAGTGAACACCATCACTAAAATCAAATCAGATGACTTCCTAACCAGCAAATGGCGCCATACTATGACACCTACACAGAATTTTGAAAAAAGCAGACCTCTTTATTCCCAATACCTTTCAAGGTTATTGGTCTGTGGTATTTCTCCAAAACAAACATGATACCATCTCAGACCACAAAATTTTACCTTGAGAGAGAGGAGCAATAACATAAGCATTACATCTCTCTTTATTACCCTGACCAAATCCAGCTAAAGGGACCTACCCTAAGTTATTCCACTTCACATGAAGCACCAATATCCAAGGAGGGCCCAGCAACTGAACCAAACAAACCACTTCTGACCAGACATCTCCATTGGAAATTAGATGAACATAATGGAAATGACACAGTGATATGATAGCAATCTCACCATATTACCAATGTAACTATAATGATTTGAGGTACATCTAACTTCAATGTAACAGAATAACATATAAAATATAGTAAAAGAATCTAGATAAAATCTCCATGATTATACACAGCCAATCAAAATCAAATAAGAGTACAACATTAAAATGAAATGTGTGTAAGCATAAAACAAAATTGAAAACTATACCAAAAAATCCCAACTTTTTTACAGTAAACAGGAAAACACAGAATTAATTCACCCAGAAGTGTATACCCCTTTACAAGCACTTTTTTTTAACAAAATGTATTGATTCTATAGTACAACACATGATAGCTACGCATTGGAAAACGTACAAGGTCTGGATATCCTAAGTCTACACAATTTATCATCACACAAAAGCTCTCAAAATCTGCTTCAGTCCTGGTTCTTTATCTAAACCTATGGCACCACTACAGGCATTGGCTTTAAGCACAATATACATATGAGTCTCCAACCATTTGTAAAACAGCTCTTGGTATATTAGGTGAGTAAATAATGCTACTTCAATTAAATTTGTAAGATAGTGGGTACATGAAGTATTTGGAAAAAAAGATAGCGAGCTATGGGAAACTTACTAGATAAGACTTTTGAACATAACAACACAAGAATTGTTATCTTCAAATAAAGGCCTCCTCCCCCCCTTCAGCCTTTCCTCTCCATCTCCAAAATTGGTGTCTTTACCAATTCTTTGCGTTACTTATTATAAAAATCAGCAGACAGTAAATTTCCCATCGCCTAAGACCTCATCATCCAGGAAACCAGTCAGTCCAGAATTCTTAAAAAAATAGTTTCAAATCCCTGCCTATGAGATATCACATACTACTCTGGGACAAATAAGTAGAGACTGGTGGCAAATTTAATAAAAAAACAAGTCCCTATGGAGTCACTGGCTTCAAAGACTAAAATAACATAATGAACACAATCATGTAAAATAAACTCATATGACTTCCTAACAAGCAAATGGTGCCATACCACGACACCTCCATGGAATTTTGAAAAAAAAATATGTCTCTATTCCCAATACCTTCCTATGGGAAACTTACTAGATAAGACTTTTGAACATAACAACACAAGAATTGTTATCTTCAAATAAAGGCCTCCTCCTCCCCTTCAGCCTTGCCTCTCCATCTCCAAAATTGGTGTCTTTACCAATCTTATGTGTCACTTATTGTAAATAGCAGCAAATACTAAAGTTCCTATAGCCTAGGACCTCATAATCCGGAAATCCAGTCAGTACAGAATTCTTAAAAAAATAGTTTCAAACCCCTGGCTATCAGATATCACATACTACTCTGGTACACAGAAGTAGAGACTGGTGACAAATTTACCAAAACCAAGTCCCTGTGGAGTCACTAGTTTCAAAGACTAAAAAAAAACCAGTGAACACCATCACTAAAATAAAATCAGATGACTTCCTAACCAGCAAATGGCGCCATACTATGACACCTACACAGAATTTTGAAAAAAGCAGACCTCTTTATTCCCAATACCTTTTAAGGTTATTGGTCTGTGGTATTTCTCCAAAACAAACATGATACCATCTCAGACCACACAATTTTACCTTCAGAGAGAGGAGCAATAACATAAGCATTACATCTCTCTTTATTGCCCTGACCAAATCCAGCAAAAGGGACCTACCCTAAGTTATTCCACTTCACATGAAGCACCAATATCCAAGGAGGGCCCAGCAACTGAACCAAACAAACCACTTCTGACCAGACATCTCCATTGGAAATTAGATGAACATAATGGAAATGACACAGTGATATGATAGCAATCTCACCATATTACCAATGTAACTACTATGATTTGAGGTACATCTAACTTCAATGTAACAGAATAACATATAAAATATAGTAAAATAATCTAGATAAAATCTCCATGATTATACACAGCCAATCAAAATCAAATGAGAGTACAACATTAACATGAAATGTGTGCAAGTATAAAACAAAATTGAAAACTATACCAAAAAATGTCCAACTTTTTTACAATAAACAGGAAAACACAGAATTAATTCACCCAGAAGTGTATACCCCTTTACAAGCACTTTTTTTTACAAAATGTATTGATTCTATAGTACAACACATGATAGCTACGCATTGGAAAACGTACAAGGTCTGGATATCCTAAGTCTACACAATTTATCATCACACAAAAGCTCTCAAAATCTGCTTCAGTCCTGGTTCTTTATCTAAACCTATGGCACCACTACAGGCATTGGCTTTAAGCCCAATATACATATGAGTCTCCAACCATTTGTAAAACAGCTCTTGGTATATTAGGTGAGTAAATAATGCTACTTCAATTATATTTGTCAGATAGTGGGTACATGAAGAATTTGGAAAAAAAGATAGCGAGCTATGGGAAACTTACTAGATAAGACTTTTGAACATAACAACACAAGAATTGTTATCTTCAAATAAAGGCCTCCTCCTCCCCTTCAGCCTTGCCTCTCCATCTCCAAAATTGGTGTCTTTACCAATCTTATGTGTCACTTATTGTAAATAGCAGCAAATACTAAAGTTCCTATAGCCTAGGACCTCATAATCCGGAAATCCAGTCAGTACAGAATTCTTTAAAAAATTGTTTCAAACCCCTGGCTATCAGATATCACATACTACTCTGGTACACAGAAGTAGAGACTGGTGACAAATTTACCAAAACCAAGTCCCTGTGGAGTCACTGGTTTCAAAGACTAAAAAAACACAGTGAACACCATCACTAAAATCAAATCAGATGACTTCCTAACCAGCAAATGGCGCCATACTATGACACCTACACAGAATTTTGAAAAAAAACAGACCTCTTTATTCCCAATACCTTTCAAGGTTATTGGTCTGTGGTATTTCTCCAAAACAAACATGATACCATCTCAGACCACACAATTTTACCTTGAGAGAGAGGAGTAATAACATAGGCATTACATCTCTCTTTATTGCCCTGACCAAATCCAGCTAAAGGGACCTACCCTAAGTTATTCCACTTCACATGAAGCACCAATATCCAAGGAGGGCCCAGCAACTGAACCAAACAAACCACTTCTGACCAGACATCTCCATTGGAAATTAGATGAACATAATGGAAATGACACAGTGATATGATAGCAATCTCACCATATTACCAATGTAACTATAATGATTTGAGGTACATCTAACTTCAATGTAACAGAATAACATATAAAAAATAGTAAAATAATCTAGATAAAATCTCCATGATTATACATAGCCAATCAAAATCAAATGAGAGTTCAACATTAACATGAAATGTGTGCAAGTATAAAACAAAATTGAAAACTATACCAAAAAATCCCAACTTTTTTACAATAAACAGGAAAACACAGAATTAATTCACCCAGAAGTGTATACCGTTATACAAGCACTTTTTTTTTTCCAAAATGTATTGATTCTATAGTACAACACATGATAGCTACGCATTGGAAAACGTACAAGGTCTGGATATCCTAAGTCTACACAATTTATCATCACACAAAAGCTCTCAAAATCTGCTTCAGTCCTGGTTCTTTATCTAAACCTATGGCACCACTACAGGCATTGGCTTTAAGCCCAATATACATATGAGTCTCCAACCATTTGTAAAACAGCTCTTGGAATATTAGGTGAGTAAATAATGCTACTTCTATTATATTTGTCAGATAGTGGGTACATGAAGAACTTGGAAATAAAGATAGCGAGCTATGGGAAACTTACTAGATAAGACTTTTAAACATAACAACACAAGAATTGTTATCTTCAAATAAAGGCCTCCTCCTCCCCTTCAGCATTTCCTCTCCATCTCCAAAATTGGTGTCTTTACCAATTCTTTGCGTTACTTATTATAAAAATCAGCAGACAGTAAAGTTCCCATAGCCTAAGACCTCATCATCCAGGAAACCAGTCAGTCCAGAATTCTT
This sequence comes from Rhinoderma darwinii, assembly GCF_050947455.1. NCBI lineage: Eukaryota > Metazoa > Chordata > Amphibia > Anura > Rhinodermatidae > Rhinoderma > Rhinoderma darwinii. Next base: position 235,604 of record NW_027461678.1, on the reverse strand, counting down.
AAAAAAATAGTTTCAAATCCCTGCCTATGAGATATCACATACTACTCTGGGACAAATAAGTAGAGACTGGTGGAAATTTAATCAAAAAACAAGTCCCTATGGAGTCACTGGCTTCAAAGACTAAAATAACATAATGAACACCATCATGTAAAATAAACTCATATGACTTCCTAACAAGCAAATGGTGCCATACCACGACACCTACATGGAATTTTGAAAAAAAAATATGTCTCTATTCCCAATACCTTCCTATAGGAAACTTACTAGATAAGACTTTTGAACATAACAACACAAGAATTGTTATGTTCAAATAAAGGCCTCCTCCTCCCCTTCAGCCTTGCCTCTCCATCTCCAAAATTTGTGTCTTTACCAATTTTTTGTGTCACTTATTGTAAATAGCAGCAAATACTAAAGTTCCTATAGCCTAGGACCTCATAATCCGGAAATCCAGTCAGTACAGAATTCTTAAAAAAATAGTTTCAAACCCCTGGCTATCAGATATCACATACTACTCTGGTACACAGAAGTAGAGACTGGTGACAAATTTACCAAAACCAAGTCCCTGTGGAGTCACTGGTTTCAAAGACTAAAAAAACACAGTGAACACCATCACTAAAATCAAATCAGGTGACTTCCTAACCAGCAAATGGCGCCATACCATGACACCTACACAGAATTTTGAAAAAAGCAGACCTCTTTATTCCCAATACCTTTCAAGGTTATTGGTCTGTGGTATTTCTCCAAAACAAACCTGATACCATCTCAGACCACACAATTTTACCTTGAGAGAGAGGAGCAATAACATAAGCATTACATCTCTCTTTATTGCCCTGACCAAATCCAGCTAAAGGGACCTACCCTAAGTTATTCCACTTCACATGAAGCACCAATATCCAAGGAGGGCCCAGCAACTGAACCAAACAAACCACTTCTGACCAGACATCTCCATTGGAAATTAGATGAACATAATGGAAATGACACAGTGATATGATAGCAATCTCACCATATTACCAATGTAACTATAATGATGTGAGGTACATCTAACTTCAATGTAACAGAATAACATATAAAATATAGTAAAATAATCTAGATAAAATCTCCATGATTATACACAGCCAATCAAAATCAAATGAGAGTACAACATTAACATGAAATGTGTGCAAGTATAAAACAAAATTGAAAACTATACCAAAAAATCCCAACTTTTTTACAGTAAACAGGAAAACACAGAATTAATTCACCCAGAAGTGTATACCCCTTTACAAGCACTTTTTTTTTAATAAAATGTATTGATTCTATAGTACAACACATGATAGCTACGCATTGGAAAACGTACAAGGTCTGGATATCCTAAGTCTACACAATTTATCATCACACAAAAGCTCTCAAAATCTGCTTCAGTCCTGGTTCTTTATCTAAACCTATGGCACCACTACAGGCATTGGCTATAAGCCCAATATACATATGAGTCTCCAACCATTTGTAAAACAGCTCTTGGTATATTAGGTGAGTAAATAATGCTACTTCTATTATATTTGTCAGATAGTGGGTACATGAAGAATTTGAAAAAAAATATAGCGAGCTATGGGAAACTTACTAGATAAGACTTTTGAACATAACACAAGAATTGTTATCTTCAAATAAAGGCTTCCTACTCCCCTTCAGCCTTTCCTCTCCATCTCCAAAATTGGTGTCTTTACCAATCTTATGTGTCACTTATTGTAAATAGCAGCAAATACTAAAGTTCCTATAGCCTAGGACCTCATAATCCGGAAATCCAGTCAGTACAGAATTCTTTAAAAAATAGTTTCAAACCCCTGGCTATCAGATATCACATACTACTCTGGTACACAGAAGTAGAGACTGGTGACAAATTTACCAAAACCAAGTCCCTGTGGAGTCACTGGTTTCAAAGACTAAAAAAACACAGTGAACACCATCACTAAAATCAAATCAGATGACTTCCTAACCAGCAAATGGCGCCATACTATGACACCTACACAGAATTTTGAAAAAAAACAGACCTCTTTATTCCCAATACCTTTCAAGGTTATTGGTCTGTGGTATTTCTCCAAAACAAACATGATACCATCTCAGACCACACAATTTTACCTTGAGAGAGAGGAGTAATAACATAGGCATTACATCTCTCTTTATTGCCCTGACCAAATCCAGCTAAAGGGACCTACCCTAAGTTATTCCACTTCACATGAAGCACCAATATCCAAGGAGGGCCCAGCAACTGAACCAAACAAACCACTTCTGACCAGACATCTCCATTGGAAATTAGATGAACATAATGGAAATGACACAGTGATATGATAGCAATCTCACCATATTACCAATGTAACTATAATGATTTGAGGTACATCTAACTTCAATGTAACAGAATAACATATAAAAAATAGTAAAATAATCTAGATAAAATCTCCATGATTATACATAGCCAATCAAAATCAAATGAGAGTTCAACATTAACATGAAATGTGTGCAAGTATAAAACAAAATTGAAAACTATACCAAAAAATCCCAACTTTTTTACAATAAACAGGAAAACACAGAATTAATTCACCCAGAAGTGTATACCGTTATACAAGCACTTTTTTTTTTCCAAAATGTATTGATTCTATAGTACAACACATGATAGCTACGCATTGGAAAACGTACAAGGTCTGGATATCCTAAGTCTACACAATTTATCATCACACAAAAGCTCTCAAAATCTGCTTCAGTCCTGGTTCTTTATCTAAACCTATGGCACCACTACAGGCATTGGCTTTAAGCCCAATATACATATGAGTCTCCAACCATTTGTAAAACAGCTCTTGGAATATTAGGTGAGTAAATAATGCTACTTCTATTATATTTGTCAGATAGTGGGTACATGAAGAACTTGGAAATAAAGATAGCGAGCTATGGGAAACTTACTAGATAAGACTTTTAAACATAACAACACAAGAATTGTTATCTTCAAATAAAGGCCTCCTCCTCCCCTTCAGCATTTCCTCTCCATCTCCAAAATTGGTGTCTTTACCAATTCTTTGCGTTACTTATTATAAAAATCAGCAGACAGTAAAGTTCCCATAGCCTAAGACCTCATCATCCAGGAAACCAGTCAGTCCAGAATTCTTAAAAAAATAGTTTCAAATCCCTGCCTATGAGATATCACATACTACTCTGGGACAAATAAGTAGAGACTGGTGGAAATTTAATCAAAAAACAAGTCCCTATGGAGTCACTGGCTTCAAAGACTAAAATAACATAATGAACACCATCATGTAAAATAAACTCATATGACTTCCTAACAAGCAAATGGTGCCATACCACGACACCTACATGGAATTTTGAAAAAAAAATATGTCTCTATTCCCAATACCTTCCTATAGGAAACTTACTAGATAAGACTTTTGAACATAACAACACAAGAATTGTTATGTTCAAATAAAGGCCTCCTCCTCCCCTTCAGCCTTGCCTCTCCATCTCCAAAATTTGTGTCTTTACCAATTTTTTGTGTCACTTATTGTAAATAGCAGCAAATACTAAAGTTCCTATAGCCTAGGACCTCATAATCCGGAAATCCAGTCAGTACAGAATTCTTAAAAAAATAGTTTCAAACCCCTGGCTATCAGATATCACATACTACTCTGGTACACAGAAGTAGAGACTGGTGACAAATTTACCAAAACCAAGTCCCTGTGGAGTCACTGGTTTCAAAGACTAAAAAAACACAGTGAACACCATCACTAAAATCAAATCAGGTGACTTCCTAACCAGCAAATGGCGCCATACCATGACACCTACACAGAATTTTGAAAAAAGCAGACCTCTTTATTCCCAATACCTTTCAAGGTTATTGGTCTGTGGTATTTCTCCAAAACAAACCTGATACCATCTCAGACCACACAATTTTACCTTGAGAGAGAGGAGCAATAACATAAGCATTACATCTCTCTTTATTGCCCTGACCAAATCCAGCTAAAGGGACCTACCCTAAGTTATTCCACTTCACATGAAGCACCAATATCCAAGGAGGGCCCAGCAACTGAACCAAACAAACCACTTCTGACCAGACATCTCCATTGGAAATTAGATGAACATAATGGAAATGACACAGTGATATGATAGCAATCTCACCATATTACCAATGTAACTATAATGATGTGAGGTACATCTAACTTCAATGTAACAGAATAACATATAAAATATAGTAAAATAATCTAGATAAAATCTCCATGATTATACACAGCCAATCAAAATCAAATGAGAGTACAACATTAACATGAAATGTGTGCAAGTATAAAACAAAATTGAAAACTATACCAAAAAATCCCAACTTTTTTACAGTAAACAGGAAAACACAGAATTAATTCACCCAGAAGTGTATACCCCTTTACAAGCACTTTTTTTTTAATAAAATGTATTGATTCTATAGTACAACACATGATAGCTACGCATTGGAAAACGTACAAGGTCTGGATATCCTAAGTCTACACAATTTATCATCACACAAAAGCTCTCAAAATCTGCTTCAGTCCTGGTTCTTTATCTAAACCTATGGCACCACTACAGGCATTGGCTATAAGCCCAATATACATATGAGTCTCCAACCATTTGTAAAACAGCTCTTGGTATATTAGGTGAGTAAATAATGCTACTTCTATTATATTTGTCAGATAGTGGGTACATGAAGAATTTGAAAAAAAATATAGCGAGCTATGGGAAACTTACTAGATAAGACTTTTGAACATAACACAAGAATTGTTATCTTCAAATAAAGGCCTCCTACTCCCCTTCAGCCTTTCCTCTCCATCTCCAAAATTGGTGTCTTTACCAATTCTTTGCGTTACTTATTATAAAAATCAGCAGACAGTAAAGTTCCCATAGCCTAAGACCTCATCATCCAGGAAACCAGTCAGTCCAGAATTCTTAAAAAAATAGTTTCAAATCCCTGCCTATGAGATATCACATACTACTCTGGGACAAATAAGTAGAGACTGGTGGCAAATGTAATCAAAAAACAAGTCCCTATGGAGTCACTGGCTTCAGAGACTAAAATAACATAATGAACACCATCATGTAAAATAAACTTATATGACTTCCTAACAAGCAAATGGTGCCATACCACGACACCTACATGGAATTTTGAAAAAAAAAATATGTCTCTATTCCCAATACCTTTCTATGGGAAACTTACTAGATAAGACTTTTGAACATACCAACACAAGAATTGTTGTCTTCAAATAAAGGCCTCCTCCTCCCCTTCAGCCTTGCCTCTCCATCTCCAAAATTGGTGTCTTTACCAATCTTATGTGTCACTTATTGTAAATAGCAGCAAATACTAAAGTTCCTATAGCCTAGGACCTCATAATCCGGAAATCCAGTCAGTACAGAATTCTTAAAAAAATAGTTTCAAACCCCTGGCTATCAGATATCACATACTACTCTGGTACACAGAAGTAGAGACTGGTGACAAATTTACCAAAACCAAGTCCCTGTGGAGTCACTAGTTTCAAAGACTAAAAAAACACAGTGAACACCATCACTAAAATCAAATCAGATGACTTCCTAACCAGCAAATGGCGCCATACTATGACACCTACACAGAATTTTGAAAAAAGCAGACCTCTTTATTCCCAATACCTTTCAAGGTTATTGGTCTGTGGTATTTCTCCAAAACAAACATGATACCATCTCAGATCACACAATTTTTACCTTGAGAGAGAGGAGCAATAACATAAGCATTACATCTCTCTTTATTGCCCTGACCAAATCCAGCTAAAGGGACCTACCCTAAGTTATTCCACTTCACATGAAGCACCAATATCCAAGGAGGGCACAGCAACTGAACCAAACAAACCACTTCTGACCAGACATCTCCATTGGAAATTAGATGAACATAATGGAAATGACACAGTGATATGATAGCAATCTCACCATATTACCAATGTAACTATAATGATTTGAGGTACATCTAACTTCAATGTAACAGAATAACATATAAAATATAGTAAAAGAATCTAGATAAAATCTCCATTATTATACACAGCCAATCAAAATCAAATGAGAGTACAACATTAACATGAAATGTGTGCAAGTATAAAACAAAATTGAAAAGTATACCAAAAAATGTCCAACTTTTTTACAATAAACAGGAAAACACAGAATTAATTCACCCAGAAGTGTATACCCCTTTACAAGCACTTTTTTTTTACAAAATGTATTGATTCTATAGTACAACACATGATAGCTACGCATTGGAAAACGTACAAGGTCTGGATATCCTAAGTCTACACAATTTATCATCACACAAAAGCTCTCAAAATCTGCTTCAGTCCTGGTTCTTTATCTAAACCTATGGCACCACTACAGGCATTGGCTTTAAGCACAATATACATATGAGTCTCCAACCATTTGTAAAACAGCTCTTGGTATATTAGGTGAGTAAATAATGCTACTTCTTTTATATTTGTCAGATAGTGGGTACATGAAGAATTTGGAAAAAAAGATAGCGAGCTCTGGGAAACTTACTAGATAAGACTTTTGAACATAACAACACTAGAATTGTTATCTTCAAATAAAGGCCTCCTCCTCCCCTTCAGCCTTTCCTCTCCATCTCCAAAATTGGTGTCTTTACAAATTCTTTGCGTTACTTATTATAAAAATCAGCAGACAGTAAAGTTCCCATAGCCTAAGACCTCATCATCCAGGAAACCAGTCAGTCCAGAATTCTTAAAAAAATAGTTTCAAAACCCTGCCTATGAGATATCACATACTACTCTGGGACAAATAAGTAGAGACTGGTGGCAAATTTAATCAAAAAACAAGTCCCTATGGAGTCACTGGCTTCAAAGACTAAAATAACATAATGAACACCATCATGTAAAATAAACTCATATGACTTCCTAACAAGCAAATGGTGCCATACCACGACACCTACATGGAATTTTGAAAAAAAAATATGTCTCTATTCCCAATACCTTCCTATGGGAAACTTACTAGATAAGACTTTTGAACATAACAACACAAGAATTGTTATCTTCAAATAAAGGCCTCCTCCTCCCCTTCAGCCTTGCCTCTCCATCTCCAAAATTGGTGTCCTTACCAATCTTATGTGTCACTTATTGTAAATAGCAGCAAATACTAAAGTTCCTATAGCCTAGGACCTCATAATCCGGAAATCCAGTCAGTACAGAATTCTTAAAAAAATAGTTTCAAACCCATGGCTATCAGATATCACATACTACTCTGGTACACAGAAGTAGAGACTGGTGACAAATTTACCAAAACCAAGTCCCTGTGGAGTCACTGGTTTCAAAGACTAAAAAAAAAACAGTGAACACCATCACTAAAATCAAATCAGATGACTTCCTAACCAGCAAATGGCGCCATACTATGACACCTACACAGAATTTTGAAAAAAGCAGACCTCTTTATTCCCAATATCTTTCAAGGTTATTGGTCTGTGGTATTTCTCAAAAACAAACATGATACCATCTCAGACCACACAATTTTACCTTGAGAGAGAGGAGCAATAACATAAGCATTACATCTCTCTTTATTGCCCTGACCAAATGCAGCTAAAGGGACCTACCCTAAGTTATTCCACTTCACATGAAGCACCAATATCCAAGGAGGTCCCAGCAACTGAACCAAACAAACCACTTCTGACCAGACATCTCCATTGGAAATTAGATGAACATAATGGAAATGACACAGTGATATGATAGCAATCTCACCATATTGCCAATGTAACTATAATGATTTGAGGTACATCTAACTTCAATGTAACAGAATAACATATATAATATAGTAAAAGAATCTAGATAAAATCTCCATGATTATACACAGCCAATCAAAATCAAATAAGAGTACAACATTAACATGAAATGTGTGTAAGCATAAAACAAAATTGAAAACTATACCAAAAAATCCCAACTTTTTTACAGTAAACAGGAAAACACAGAATTAATTCACCCAGAAGTGTATACCCCTTTACAAGCACTTTTTTTTACAAAATGTATTGATTCTATAGTACAACACATGATAGCTATGCATTGGAAAACGTACAAGGTCTGGATATCCTAAGTCTACACAATTTATAATCACACAAAAGCTCTCAAAATCTGCTTCAGTCCTGGTTCTTTATCTAAACCTATGGCCCCACTACAGGCATTGGCTTTAAGCCCAATATACATATGACTCTCCAACCATTTGTAAAACAGCTCTTGGTATATTAGGTGAGTAAATAATGCTACTTCTATTATATTTGTCAGATAGTGGGTACATGAAGAATTTGGATAAAAAGATAGCGAGCTATGGGAAACTTACTAGATAAGACTTTTGAACATAACAACACAAGAATTGTTATCTTCAAATAAAGGCCTCCTCCTCCCCTTCAGCCTTTCCTCTCCATCTCCAAAATTGGTGTCTTTACCAATTCTTTGCGTTACTTATTATAAAAATCAGCAGACAGCAAAGTTCCCATAGCCTAAGACCTCATCATCCAGGAAACCAGTCAGTCCAGAATTCTTAAAAAAATAGTTTCAAATCCCTGCCTATGAGATATCACATACTACTCTGGGACAAATAAGTAGAGACTGGTGGCAAATGTAATCAAAAAACAAGTCCCTATGGAGTCACTGGCTTCAGAGACTAAAATAACATAATGAACACCATCATGTAAAATAAACTTATATGACTTCCTAACAAGCAAATGGTGCCATACCACGACACCTACATGGAATTTTGAAAAAAAAATATGTCTCTATTCCCAATACCTTTCTATGGGATACTTACTAGATAAGACTTTTGAACATAACAACAAAGGAATTGTTATCTTCAAATAAAGGCCTCCTCCTCCCCTTCAGCCTTGCCTCTCCATCTCCAATATTGGTGTCTTTACCAATCTTATGTGTCACTTATTGTAAATAGCAGCAAATACTAAAGTTCCTATAGCCTAGGACCTCATAATCCGGAAATCCAGTCAGTACAGAATTCTTAAAAAAATAGTTTCAAACCCCTGGCTATCAGATATCACATACTACTCTGGTACACAGAAGTAGAGACTGGTGACAAATTTACCAAAACCAAGTCCCTGTGGAGTCACTGGTTTCAAAGACTAAAAAAAACACAGTGAACACCATCACTTAAATCAAATCAGATGACTTCCTAACCAGCAAATGGCGCCATACTATGACACCTACACAGAATTTTGAAAAAAGCAGACCTCTTTATTCCCAATACCTTTCAAGGTTATTGGTCTGTGGTATTTCTCCAAAACAAACATGATACCATCTCAGACCACACAATTTTACCTTGAGAGAGAGGAGCATTAACATAAGCATTACATCTCTCTTTATTGCCCTGACCAAATCCAGCTAAAGGGACCTACCCTAAGTTATTCCACTTCACATGAAGCACCAATATCCAAGGAGGGCCCAGCAACTGAACCAAACAAACCACTTCTGACCAGACATCTCCATTGAAAATTAGATGAACATAATGGAAATGACACAGTGATATGATAGCAATCTCACCATATTACCAATGTAACTATAATGATTTGAGGTACATCTAACTTCAATGTAACAGAATAACATATAAAATATAGTAAAAGAATCTAGATAAAATCTAGATGATTATACACAGCCAATCAAAATCAAATGAGAGTACAACATTAACATGAAATGTGTGCAAGTATAAAACAAAATTGAAAACTATACCAAAAAATCCCAACTTTTTTACAGTAAACAGGAAAACACAGAATTAATTCACCCAGAAGTGTATACCCCTTTACAAGCACTTTTTTTTACAAAATGTATTGATTTTATAGTACAACACATGATAGCTATGCATTGGAAAACGTACAAGGTCTGGATATCCTAAGTCTACACAATTTATCATCACACAAAAGCTCTCAAAATCTGCTTCAGTCCTGGTTCTTTATCTAAACCTATGGCACCACTACAGGCATTGGCTTTAAGCCCAATATACATATGAGTCTCCAACCATTTGTAAAACAGCTCTTGGAATATTAGGTGAGTAAATAATGCTACTTCTATTATATTTGTCAGATAGTGGGTACATGAAGAATTTGGAAAAAAAGATAGCGAGCTATGGGAAACTTACTAGATAAGACTTTTGAACACAACAACACAAGAATTGTTATCTTCAAATAAAGGCCTCCTCCTCCCCTTCAGCCTTTCCTCTCCATCTCCAAAATTGGTGTCTTTACCAATTCTTTGCGTTACTTATTATAAAAATAAGCAGACAGTAAAGTTCCCATAGCCTAAGACCTCATCATCCAGGAAACCAGTCAGTCCAGAATTCTTAAAAAAATAGTTTCAAATCCCTGCCTATGAGATATCACATACTACTCTGGGACAAATAAGTAGAGACTGGTGGCAAATTTAATCAAAAAACAAGTCCCTATGGAGTCACTGGCTTCAAAGACTAAAATAACATAATGAACACCATCATGTAAAATAAACTCATATGACTTCCTAACAAGCAAATGGTGCCATACCACGACACCTACATGGAATTTTGAAAAAAAAATATGTCTCTATTCCCAATACCTTCCTATGGGAAACTTACTAGATAAGACTTTTGAACATAACAACAAAGGATTTGTTATCTTCAAATAAAAGCCTCCTCTTCCTCTTCAGCCTTGCCTCTCCATCTCCAATATTGGTGTCTTTACCAATCTTATGTGTCACTTATTGTAAATAGCAGCAAATACTAAAGTTCCTATAGCCTAGGACCTCATAATCCGGAAATCCAGTCAGTACAGAATTCTTAAAAAAATAGTTTCAAACCCCTGGCTATCAGATATCACATACTACTCTGGTACACAGAAGTAGAGACTGGTGACAAATTTACCAAAACCAAGTCCCTGTGGAGTCACTGGTTTCAAAGACTAAAAAAACACAGTGAACACCATCACTAAAATCAAATCAGATGACTTCCTAACCAGCAAATGGCGCCATACTATGACACCTACACAGAATTTTGAAAAAAGCAGACGTCTTTATTCCCAATACCTTTCAAGGTTATTGGTCTGTGGTATTTCTCCAAAACAAACATGATACCATCTCAGACCACACAATTTTACCTTGAGAGAGAGGAGCAATAACATAAGCATTACATCTCTCTGTATTGCCCTGACCAAATCCAGCTAAAGGGACCTACCCTAAGTTATTCCACTTCACATGAAGCACCAATATCCAAGGAGGGCCCAGCAACTGAACCAAACAAACCACTTCTGACCAGACATCTCCATTGGAAATTAGATGAACATAATGGAAATGACACAGTGATATGATAGCAATCTCACCATATTACCAATGTAACTATAATGATTTGAGGTACATCTAACTTCAATGTAACAGAATAACATATAAAATATAGTAAAATAATCTAGATAAAATCTCCATGATTATACACAGCCAATCAAAATCAAATGAGAGTACAACATTAACATGAAATGTGTGCAAGTATAAAACAAAATTGAAAACTATACCAAAAAATCCCAACTTTTTTACAATAAACAGGAAAACACAGAATTAATTCACCCAGAAGTGTATACCCCTTTACAAGCACTTTTTTTTCCAAAATTTATTGATTCTATAGTACAACACATGATAGCTACGCATTGGAAAACGTACAAGGTCTGGATATCCTAAGTCTACACAATTTATCATCACACAAAAGCTCTCAAAATCTGCTTCAGTCCTGGTTCTTTATCTAAACCTATGGCACCACTACAGTCATTGGCTTTAAGCCCAATATACATATGAGTCTCCAACCATTTGTAAAACAGCTCTTGATATATTAGGTGAGTAAATAATGATACTTCAATTATATTTGTCAGATAGTGGGTACATGAAGAATTTGGAAAAAAAGATAGCGAGCTATGGGAAACTTACTAGATAAGACTTTTGAACATAACAACACAAGAATTGTTATCTTCAAATAAAGGCCTCCTCCTCCCCTTCAGCCTTTCCTCTCCATCTCCAAAATTGGTGTCTTTACCAATTCTTTACGTTACTTATTATAAAAATCAGCAGACAGTAAAGTTCCCATAGCCTAAGACCTCATCATCCAGGAAACCAGTCAGTCCAGAATTCTTAAAAAAATAGTTTCAAATCCCTGCCTATGAGATATCACATACTACTCTGGGACAAATAAGTAGAGACTGGTGGCAAATGTAATCAAAAAACAAGTCCCTATGGAGTCACTGGCTTCAAAGACTAAAATAACATAATGAACACAATCATGTAAAATAAACTAATATGACTTCCTAACAAGCAAATGGTGCCATACCACGACACCTACATGGAATTTTGAAAAAAAAAATATGTCTCTATTCCCAATACCTTCCTATGGGAAACTTACTAGATAAGACTTTTGAACATAACAACACAAGAATTGTTATCTTCAAATAAAGGCCTCCTCCTCCCCTTCAGCCTTGCTTCTCCATCTCCAAAATTGGTGTCTTTACCAATCTTATGTGTCACTTATTGTAAATAGCAGCAAATACTAAAGTTCCTATAGCCTAGGACCTCATAATCCGGAAATCCAGTCAGTACAGAATTCTTAAAAAAATAGTTTCAAACCCCTGGCTATCAGATATCACATACTACTCTGGTACACAGAAGTAGAGACTGGTGACAAATTTACCAAAACCAAGTCCCTGTGGAATCACTGGTTTCAAAGACTAAAAAAACACAGTGAACACCATCACTAAAATCAAATCAGATGACTTCCTAACCAGCAAATGGCGCCATACTATGACACCTACACAGAATTTTGAAAAAAGCAGACCTCTTTATTCCCAATACCTTTCAAGGTTATTGGTCTGTGGTATTTCTCCAAAACAAACATGATACCATCTCAGACCACAAAATTTTACCTTGAGAGAGATGAGCAATAACATAAGCATTACATCTCTCTTTATTGCCCTGACCAAATCCAGCTAAAGGGACCTACCCTAAGTTATTCCACTTCACATGAAGCACCAATATCCAAGGAGGGCCCAGCAACTGAACCAAACAAACCATTTCTGACCAGACATCTCCATTGGAAATTAGATGAACATAATGGAAATGACACAGTGATATGATAGCAATCTCACCATATTACCAATGTAACTATAATGATTTGAGGTACATCTAACTTCAATGTAACAGAATAACATATAAAATATAGTAAAAGAATCTAGATAAAATCTCCATGATTATACACAGCCAATCAAAATCAAATAAGAGTACAACATTAAAATGAAATGTGTGTAAGCATAAAACAAAATTGAAAACTATACCAAAAAATCCCAACTTTTTTACAGTAAACAGGAAAACACAGAATTAATTCACCCAGAAGTGTATACCCCTTTACAAGCACTTTTTTTTTTACAAAATGTATTGATTCTATAGTACAACACATGATAGCTATGCATTGGAAAACGTACAAGGTCTGGATATCCTAAGTCTACACAATTTATCATCACACAAAAGCTCTCAAAATCTGCTTCAGTCCTGGTTCTTTATCTAAACCTATGGCACCACTACAGGCATTGGCTTTAAGCCCAATATACATATGAGTCTCCAACCATTTGTAAAACAGCTCTTGGTATATTAGGTGAGTAAATAATGCTACTTCAATTATATTTGTCAGATAGTGGGTACATGAAGAATTTGGAAAAAATGATAGCGAGCTATGGGAAACTTACTAGATAAGACTTTTGAACATAACAACACAAGAATTGTTATCTTCAAATAAAGGCCTCCTCCTCCCCTTCAGCCTTTCCTCTCCATCTCCAAAATTGGTGTCTTTACCAATTCTTTGCGTTACTTATTATAAAAATCAGCAGACAGTAAAGTTCCCATAGCCTAAGACCTCATCATCCAGGAATCCAGTCAGTCCAGAATTCTTAAAAAAATAGTTTCAAATCCCTGCCTATGAGATATCACATACTACTCTGGGACAAATAAGTAGAGACTGGTGGCAAATATAATCAAAAAACAAGTCCCTATGGAGTCACTGGCTTCAAAGACTAAAATAACATAATGAACACCATCATGTAAAATAAACTCATATGACTTCCTAACAAGCAAATGGTGCCATACCACGACACCTACATGGAATTTTGAAAAAAAAATATGTCTCTATTCCCAATACTTTCCTATGGGAAACTTACTAGATAAGACTTTTGAACATAACAACACAAGAATTGTTATCTTCAAATAAAGGCCTCCTCCTCCCCTTCAGCCTTGCCTCTCCATCTCCAAAATTGGTGTCTTTACCAATCTTATGTGTCACTTATTGTAAATAGCAGCAAATACTAAAGTTCCTATAGCCTAGGACCTCATAATCCGGAAATCCAGTCAGTACAGAATTCTTAAAAAAATAGTTTCAAACCCCTGGCTATCAGATATCACATACTACTCTGGTACACAGAAGTAGAGACTGGTGACAAATTTACCAAAACCAAGTCCCTGTGGAGTCACTGGTTTCAAAGACTAAAAAAACACAGTGAACATCATCACTAAAATCAAATCAGATGACTTCCTAACCAGCAAATGGCGCCATACTATGACACCTACACAGAATTTTGAAAAAAGCAGACCTCTTTATTCCCAATACCTTTCAAGGTTATTGGTCTGTGGTATTTCTCCAAAACAAACATGATACCATCTCAGACCACACAATTTTACCTTGAGAGAGAGGAGCAATAACATAAGCATTACATCTCTCTTTATTGCCCTGACCAAATCCAGCTAAAGGGACCTACCCTAAGTTATTCCACTTCACATGAAGTACCAATATCCAAGGAGGGCCCAGCAACTGAACCAAACAAACCACTTCTGACCAGACATCTCCATTGGAAATTAGATGAACATAATGGAAATGACACAGTGATATGATAGCAATCTCACCATATTACCAATGTAACTATAATGATTTGAGGTACATCTAACTTCAATGTAACAGAATAACATATAAAATATAGTAAAAGAATCTAGATAAAATCTCCATGATTATACACAGCCAATCAAAATCAAATAAGAGTACAACATTAAAATGAAATGTGTGTAAGCATAAAACAAAATTGAAAACTATACCAAAAAATCCCAACTTTTTTACAGTAAACAGGAAAACACAGAATTAATTCACCCAGAAGTGTATACCCCTTTACAAGCACTTTTTTTTACAAAATGTATTGATTCTATAGTACAACACATGATAGCTACGCATTGGAAAACGTACAAGGTCTGGATATCCTAAGTCTACACAATTTATCATCACACAAAAGCTCTCAAAATCTGCTTCAGTCCTGGTTCTTTATCTAAACCTATGGCACCACTACAGGCATTGGCTTTAAGCCCAATATACATATGAGTCTCCAACCATTTGTAAAACAGCTCTTGGTATATTAGGTGAGTAAATAATGCTACTTCAATTATATTTGTCAGATAGTGGGTACATGAAGAATTTGGAAAAAAAGATAGCGAGCTATGGGAAAATTACTAGATAAGACTTTTGAACATAACAACACAAGAATTGTTATCTTCAAATAAAGGCCTCCTCCTCCCCTTCAGCCTTTCCTCTCCATCTCCAAAATTGGTGTCTTTACCAATTCTTTACGTTACTTATTATAAAAATCAGCAGACAGTAAAGTTCCCATAGCCTAAGACCTCATCATCCAGGAAACCAGTCAGTCCAGAATTCTTAAAAAAATAGTTTCAAATCCCTGCCTATGAGATATCACATACTACTCTGGGACAAATAAGTAGAGACTGGTGGCAAATTTAATCAAAAAACAAGCCCCTATGGAGTCACTGGCTTCAAAGACTAAAATAACATAATGAACACCATCATATAAAATAAACTCATATGACTTCCTAACAAGCAAATGGTGCCATACCACGACACCTACATGGAATTTTGAAAAAAAAATATGTCTCTATTCCCAATACCTTCCTATGGGAAACTTACTAGATAAGACTTTTGAACATAACAACACAAGAATTGTTATCTTCAAATAAAGGCCCCCTCCTCCCCTTCAGCCTTGCCTCTCCATCTCCAAAATTGGTGTCTTTACCAATCTTATGTGTCACTTATTGTAAATAGCAGCAAATACTAAAGTTCCTATAGCCTAGGACCTCATAATCCGGAAATCCAGTCAGTACAGAATTCTTTAAAAAATAGTTTCAAACCCCTGGCTATCAGATATCACATACTACTCTGGTACACAGAAGTAGAGACTGGTGACAAATTTACCAAAACCAAGTCCCTGTGGAGTCACTGGTTTCAAAGACTAAAAAAACACAGTGAACACCATCACTAAAATCAAATCAGATGACTTCCTAACCAGCAAATGGCGCCATACTATGACATCTACACAGAATTTTGAAAAAAGCAGAAATCTTTATTCCCAATACCTTTCAAGGTTATTGGTCTGTGGTATTTCTCCAAAACAAACCTGATACCATCTCAGACCACACAATTTTACCTTGAGAGAGAGGAGCAATAACATAAGCATTACATCTCTCTTTATTGCCCTGACCAAATCCAGCTAAAGGGACCTACCCTAAGTTATTCCACTTCACATGAAGCACCAATATCCAAGGAGGGCCCAGCAACTGAACCAAACAAACCACTTCTGACCAGACATCTCCATTGGAAATTAGATGAACATAATGGAAATGACACAGTGATATGATAGCAATCTCACCATATTACCAATGTAACTATAATGATTTGAGGTACATCTAACTTCAATGTAACAGAATAACATATAAAATATAGTAAAAGAATCTAGATAAAATCTCCATGATTATACACAGCCAATCAAAATCAAATAAGAGTACAACATTAAAATGAAATGTGTGTAAGCATAAAACAAAATTGAAAACTATACCAAAAAATCCCAACTTTTTTACAGTAAACAGGAAAACACAGAATTAATTCACCCAGAAGTGTATACCCCTTTACAAGCACTTTTTTTTACAAAATGTATTGATTCTATAGTACAACACATGATAGCTACGCATTGGAAAACGTACAAGGTCTGGATATCCTAAGTCTACACAATTTATCATCACACAAAAGCTCTCAAAATCTGCTTCAGTCCTGGTTCTTTATCTAAACCTATGGCACCACTACAGGCATTGGCTTTAAGCCCAATATACATATGAGTCTCCAACCATTTGTAAAACAGCTCTTGGTATATTAGGTGAGTAAATAATGCTACTTCTATTATATTTGTCAGATAGTGGGTACATGAAGAATTTGGAAAAAAAGATAGCGAGCTATGGGAAAATTACTAGATAAGACTTTTGAACATAACAACACAAGAATTGTTATCTTCAAATAAAGGCCTCCTCCTCCCCTTCAGCCTTTCCTCTCCATCTCCAAAATTGGTGTCTTTACCAATTCTTTACGTTACTTATTATAAAAATCAGCAGACAGTAAAGTTCCCATAGCCTAAGACCTCATCATCCAGGAAACCAGTCAGTCCAGAATTCTTAAAAAAATAGTTTCAAATCCCTGCCTATGAGATATCACATACTACTCTGGGACAAATAAGTAGAGACTGGTGGCAAATTTAATCAAAAAACAAGCCCCTATGGAGTCACTGGCTTCAAAGATTAAAATAACATAATGAACACCATCATATAAAATAAACTCATATGACTTCCTAACAAGCAAATGGTGCCATACCACGACACCTACATGGAATTTTGAAAAAAAAATATGTCTCTATTCCCAATACCTTCCTATGGGAAACTTACTAGATAAGACTTTTGAACATAACAACACAAGAATTGTTATCTTCAAATAAAGGCCCCCTCCTCCCCTTCAGCCTTGCCTCTCCATCTCCAAAATTGGTGTCTTTACCAATCTTATGTGTCACTTATTGTAAATAGCAGCAAATACTAAAGTTCCTATAGCCTAGGACCTCATAATCCGGAAATCCAGTCAGTACAGAATTCTTTAAAAAATAGTTTCAAACCCCTGGCTATCAGATATCACATACTACTCTGGTACACAGAAGTAGAGACTGGTGACAAATTTACCAAAACCAAGTCCCTGTGGAGTCACTGGTTTCAAAGACTAAAAAAACACAGTGAACACCATCACTAAAATCAAATCAGATGACTTCCTAACCAGCAAATGGCGCCATACTATGACATCTACACAGAATTTTGAAAAAAGCAGAAATCTTTATTCCCAATACCTTTCAAGGTTATTGGTCTGTGGTATTTCTCCAAAACAAACATGATACCATCTCAGACCACACAATTTTACCTTGAGAGAGAGGAGCAATAACATAAGCATTACATCTCTCTTTATTGCCCTGACCAAATCCAGCTAAAGGGACCTACCCTAAGTTATTCCACTTCACATGAAGCACCAATATCCAAGGAGGGCCCAGCAACTGAACCAAACAAACCACTTCTGACCAGACATCTCCATTGGAAATTAGATGAACATAATGGAAATGACACAGTGATATGATAGCAATCTCACCATATTACCAATGTAACTATAATGATTTGAGGTACATCTAACTTCAATGTAACAGAATAACATATAAAATATAGTAAAATAATCTAGATAAAATCTCCATGATTATACACAGCCAATCAAAATCAAATAAGAGTACAACATTAACATGAAATGTGTGTAAGCATAAAACAAAATTGAAAACTATACCAAAAAATCCCAACTTTTTTACAGTAAACAGGATAACACAGAATTAATTCACCCAGAAGTGTATACCCATTTACAAGCACTTTTTTTTACAAAATGTATTGATTCTATAGTACAACACATGATAGCTACGCATTGGAAAACGTACAAGGTCTGGATATCCTAAGTCTACACAATTTATCATCACACAAAAGCTCTCAAAATCTGCTTCAGTCCTGGTTCTTTATCTAAACCTATGGCACCAGTACAGGCATTGGCTATAAGCCCAATATACATATGAGTCTCCAACCATTTGTAAAAAAGCTCTTGGTATATTAGGTGAGTAAATAATGCTACTTTTATTATATTTGTCAGATAGTGGGTACATGAAGAATTTGGAAAAAAAAGATAGCGAGCTATGGGAAACTTACTAGATAAGACTTTTGAACATAACAGCACAAGAATTGTTACCTTCAAATAAAGGCCTCCTCCTCCCCTTCAGCCTTTCCTCTCCATCTCCAAAATTGGTGTCTTTACCAATTCTTTGCGTTACTTATTATAAAAATCAGCAGACAGTAAAGTTCCCATAGCCTAAGACCTCATCATCCAGGAAACCAGTCAGTCCAGAATTCTTAAAAAAATAGTTTCAAATCCCTGCCTATGAGATATCACATACTACTCTGGGACAAATAAGTAGAGACTGGTGGCAAATTTAATCAAAAAACAAGTCCCTATGGAGTCACTGGCTTCAAAGACTAAAATAACATAATGAACACCATCATGTAAAATAAACTCATATGACTTCCTAACAAGCAAATGGTGCCATACCACGACACCTACATGGAATTTTGAAAATAAAAATATGTCTCTATTGCCAATACCTTCCTATGGGAAACTTACTAGATAAGACTTTTGAACATAACAACACAAGAATTGTTATCTTCAAATAAAGGCCTCCTCCTCCCCTTCAGCCTTGCCTCTCCATCTCCAAAATTGGTGTCTTTACCAATCTTATGTGTCACTTATTGTAAATAGCAGCAAATACTAAAGTTCCTATAGCCTAGGACCTCATAATCCGGAAATCCAGTCAGTACAGAATTCTTAAAAAAATAGTTTCAAACCCTTGGCTATCAGATATCACATACTACTCTGGTACACAGAAGTAGAGACTGGTGACAAATTTACCAAAACCAAGTCCCTGTGGAGTCACTGGTTTCAAAGACTAAAAAAAAACAGTGAACACCATCACTAAAATCAAATCAGATGACTTCCTAACCAGCAAATGGCGCCATACTATGACACCTACACAGAATTTTGAAAAAAGCAGACCTCTTTATTCCCAATACCTTTCAAGGTTATTGGTCTGTGGTATTTCCCAAAAACAAACATGATACCATCTCAGACCACACAATTTTACTTTGAGAGAGAGGAGCAATAACATAAGCATTACATCTCTCTTTATTGCCCTGACCAAATCCAGCTAAAGGGACCTACCCTAAGTTATTCCACTTCACATGAAGCACCAATATCCAAGGAGGTCCCAGCAACTGAACCAAACAAACCACTTCTGACCAGACATCTCCATTGGAAATTAGATGAACATAATGGAAATGACACAGTGATATGATAGCAATCTCACCATATTACCAATATAACTATAATGATTTGAGGTACATCTAACTTCAATGTAACAGAATAACATATAAAATATAGTAAAATAATCTAGATAAAATCTCCATGATTATACACAGCCAATCAAAATCAAATGAGAGTACAACATTAACATGAAATGTGTGCAAGTATAAAACAAAATTGAAAACTATACCAAAAAATCCCAACTTTTTTACAGTAAACAGGAAAACAGAATTAATTCACCCAGAAGTGTATACCCCTTTACAAGCACTTTTTTTTTTTACAAAATGTATCGATTCTATAGTACAACACATGATAGCTATGCATTGGAAAACGTACAAGGTCTGGATATCCTAAGTCTACACAATTTATCATCACACAAAAGCTCTCAAAATCTGCTTCAGTCCTGGTTCTTTATCTAAACCTATGGCCCCACTACAGGCATTGGCTTTAAGCCCAATATACATATGAGTCTCCAACCATTTGTAAAACAGCTCTTGGAATATTAGGTGAGTAAATAATGCTACTTCAATTATATTTGTCAGATAGTGGGTACATGAAGAATTTGGAAAAAAAGATAGCGAGATATGGGAAACTTACTAGATAAGACTTTTGAACATAACAACACAAGAATTGTTATCTTCAAATAAAGGCCTCCTCCTCCCCTTCAGCCTTTCCTCTCCATCTCCAAAATTGGTGTCTTTACCAATTCTTTGCGTCACTTATTATAAAAATCAGCAGACAGTAAATATCCCATAGCCTAAGACCTCATCATCCAGGAAACCAGTCAGTCCAGAATTCTTAAAAAAATAGTTTCAAATCCCTGCCTATGAGATATCACATACTACTCTGGGACAAATAAGTAGAGACTGGTGGCAAATTTAATCAAAAAACAAGTCCCTGTGGAGTCACTGGCTTCAAAGACTAAAATAACATAATGAACACAATCATGTAAAATAAACTCATATGACTTCCTAACAAGCAAATGGTGCCATACCACGACACCTACATGGAATTTTGAAAAAAAAAAAATGTCTCTATTCCCAATACCTTCCTATGGGAAACTTACTAGATAAGACTTTTGAACATAACAACACAAGAATTGTTATCTTCAAATAAAGGCCTCCTCCTCCCCTTCAGCCTTGCCTCTCCATTTCCAAAATTGGTGTCTTTACCAATCTTATGTGTCACTTATTGTAAATAGCAGCAAATACTAAAGTTCCTATAGCCTAGGACCTCATAATCCGGAAATCCAGTCAGTACAGAATTCTTAAATTAATAGTTTCAAACCCCTGGCTATCAGATATCACACACTACTCTGGTATACAGAAGTAGAGACTGGTGACAAATTTACCAAAACCAAGTCCCTGTGGAGTCACTGGTTTCAAAGACTAAAAAAACACAGTGAACACCATCACTAAAATCAAATCAGATGACTTCCTAACCAGCAAATGGAACCATACTATGACACCTACACAGAATTTTGAAAAAAGCAGACCTCTTTATTCCCAATACCTTTCAAGGTTATTGGTCTGTGGTATTTCTCCAAAACAAACATGATACCATCTCAGACCACACAATTTTACCTTGAGAGAGAGGAGCAATAACATAAGCATTACATCTCTCTGTATTGCCCTGACCAAATCCAGCTAAAGGGACCTACCCTAAGTTATTCCACTTCACATGAAGCACCAATATCCAAGGAGGGCCCAGCAACTGAACCAAACAAACCACTTCTGACCAGACATCTCCATTGGAAATTAGATGAACATAATGGAAATGACACAGTGATATGATAGCAATCTCACCATTTTACCAATGTAACTATAATGATTTGAGGTACATCTAAATTCAATGTAACAGAATAACATATAAAATATAGTAAAAGAATATAGATAAAATCTCCATGATTATACACAGCCAATCAAAATCAAATGACAGTACAACATTAACATGAAATGTGTGCAAGTATAAAACAAAATTGAAAACTATACCAAAAAATTTCCAACTTTTTTACAATAAACAGGAAAACACGGAATTAATTCACCCAGAAGTGTATACCCCTTTACAAGCACTTTTTTTTTTACAAAATGTATCGATTCTATAGTACAACACATGATAGCTACGCATTGGAAAACGTACAAGGTCTGGATATCCTAAGTCTACACGATTTATCATCACACAAAAGCTCTCAAAATCTGCTTCAGTCCTGGTTCTTTATCTAAACCTATGGCACCACTACAGGCATTGGCTTTAAGTCCAATATACATATGAGTCTCCAACCATTTGTAAAACAGCTCTTGGTATATTAGGTGAGTAAATAATGCTACTTCTATTATATTTGTCAGATAGTGGGTACATGAAGAATTTGGAAAAAAAGATAGCGAGCTATGGGAAACTTACTAGATAAGACTTTTGAACATAACAACACAAGAATTGTTATCTTCAAATAAAGGCCTCCTCCTCCCCTTCAGCCTTTCCTCTCCATCTCCAAAATTGGTGTCTTTACCAATTCTTTGCGTTACTTATTATAAAAATCAGCAGACAGTAAAGTTCCCATAGCCTAAGACCTCATCATCCAGGAAACCAGTCAGTCCAGAATTCTTAAAAAAATAGTTTCAAATCCCTGCCTATGAGATATCACATACTACTCTGGGACAAATAAGTAGAGACTGGTGGCAAATTTAATCAAAAAACAAGTCCCTATGGAGTCACTGGCATCAAAGACTAAAATAACATAATGAACACCATCATGTAAAATAAACTCATATGACTTCCTAACAAGCAAATGGTGCCATACCACGACACCTACATGGAATTTTGAAAAATAAATATGTCTCTATTCCCAATACCTTCCTATGGGAAACTTACTAGATAAGACTTTTGAACATAACAACACAAGAATTGTTATCTTCAAATATAGGCCTCCTCCTCCCCTTCAGCCTTTCCTCTCCATCTCCAAAATTGGTGTCTTTACCAATCCTATGTGTCACTTATGTGAAGGATGGAGTGGACAGAAGTTAATGTTTATAATAATTTTCTTTCTTTAATAAAATATAGACTATAGAGTTGTGTACATAATTGTGATGAAGCAATAGTAATAGGATTAGATAAGTATACGTGGCAAGATGGCCCCTGAACAGGGACTACGCACTAATAAAATAACAAGTCACTTCCTGGTATGAACAAACTATGAACTATGAAGACATATCTAAAGGACCAGATAAGGGTGAACCTATCCAAGGATGACACAAAGTAACAAGAGGCTTACAGTGATACGTGCTTTTATAAAAGGAGAAAGGAGATATAGAACAAATGTGTGTAATAAATAAATCAGTGACGCCTGATGCTGAGTGAGGAGCTTTGTACCAGACTCTGTGTGGTGTGATTCCTTTCGTACGAACTCAGCGTATTATCCCTGCCGGTTGAGACTGATTAGTACCCGAACATTTTGGCGCTCGACGTGGGGCCACACTCGAGGGATAAGCCGTGTCCGTGATCGACGACCCCCAGACGCCTCAACATCGAATCACCAGCCACGCTCCCAGGAAGTCTGATCAGCTTCAAATAAAACACGGTAAGGTTAAGTTCATGTTTATGAATATTGGCTCTTATCCGTGTGGGAGAGTGAGCAGGTGATAAGATACCGAGGTATTTGGAGTCGATCCCGGCCACACTCTCAGCGACAGAGAGTTAACCCGCTGTGTGGTTCCAAGAATCATAGTATAGATAGTCGCGTCTCGCCGGCATAGGTGATAAGTATAAGTGTAATAATTTAATTCGTCGCAGGGTATAGGTTGATACCATTAAGTCGACAGAGACAAATAGTCGCAGGGTATAGGTTGATACCATTAAGACGACAGGTGTAAGTGTAATAATTTAATTGGTCGCAGGGTATAGGTTGATACCATTAAGACGACAGGTGTAAGTGTAATAATTTAATTGGTCGCAGGGTATAGGTTGATACCATTAAGACGACAGAGACAGACAGTCAGTTATAATTGTGTTAAAAAAAAATAAAAAAAAAAATTGTGTTTTGTGTTCAGAAACATCGAGAATAAGGTTTCATTCTCAGGACGGTGTTAAATATAGAACAGTATGTTTAATGTGTTTAAAACAAAGAGACAGGCAAAGGAATGTGGTTCATTAACCGCAAAAGAGATAGTAGAAAAAAGAGAAGGCAAGAAGAATGTAGAAAATAGTAAGAAAGTTATGCACATAGGTGGCATATTTATAGATGGAAGAATGGGCTGCAGCTCTTAGGGAAAACAAGGGAAGATTAAGTGACGAAGGAAAGTTAGATGAAGCATTAGCTTGGCAAAGAACAGCCATAGCCATAACTAAAGACAAGTTTACTGAGCAAGAAATACGAGACAGAAAGGGTAAAATCATCAAATATGTGTATTACAAAGAACGTGTCCAGCCACCGCCCTATAATGGCGACGGTGGAATTCTAACTTCGTGGGAGTGTCCCAGTTGTGGTTAACAGAACCCGCCCCAAGTTGAATATTGTGTATCATGTCACTTTCCACGCCCCGATCCTCCCATATATGCCACGCCTTTGGCACCACTCCCCGCCCCAGGAGGCCATCTTGGTACACCTAAACCTGTTGTTCCGTTATATCCGGTACTCACACAAGAAGGTGGATTTTATAAGCCCCCTCCGTAGGATGTGGCCACGCCCGGCCCAACCAAATCAGTATGAAATAATCACCTTGTTAATTTTGTCATTTGTAGTGTTTTTTCTATTTACAGAAGTTCCAGTTTTAGTTCACTGATGAAACAACACGTCATCATAATATAGAGATGGTGGCCGTCAGATTGTACGGTTAAACATTAACGTAGATAATTCCTGTACAATGGTGTGATAAATGATTGCAGATACGTATGTTGTTTTGCCGGCATTGAAAGTGTTAAGATTGTGAGAAGCTGCGAGTTTGTGACCTCCCTCCCCCCTAAAGTGTGCTGTGTTTGAGAGGAGGAGGAGGGGGGCTGACTGGGTGCAGTCTGCAGGGCTGATGAGACAGAGGGATCTCAATATGCACTGCTGAGATATATATATATCAGTAATGTCTACAAACCTAAATACATTTCTTCTCTTTTGCGCAAGCGCTGTTGGTTATAAAAGTTACGATATTTATGTGTTATGATGTGATCAGATTTCATGTGTTTTGATGTTAATTCAGATGTATTAAACTACAGATACTGTGAGACACGGGGTTTTGAAAATGTATGTGCCCCCCACCGTTCCCTATTTTTATATACTGTTTATTGGTTTGCAGTAATTAATGTGATCAGAGATAATATTTTCTGTTTTATTGAATAACTAACTACAATTGTTTTGTTTTTGATTTCACACATGAGTTATGTCATTGTAAAGATCAAATGTTTGTCAGGAAAAAGTCATTTTTGTTTCAGGCTGTTGTACATTACAAGGGGTTAAATTAGTGTTATGTTGAGATGTAGTTGTGAACTCTGCTACATCACTCTCGCAGAGTCCACAAAGGGGGGAAGGGTGAAGGAACTGATCAGGTACAATTTTGGTTTATGTGTAAGAGACCATCCCCCTCCAGCAAAGTTACACAGGAGGCGAGGTGACATCACTCACACGAGTCTTTATGGATTTAGATGAGGGAGAAGGCAAAACAAAACTTGTCTGGACATTGTTAATTTGATGTAAAGTTTTTGGGAATGTTTTATTTTTATTTGTTTTTGTATTAATCAAGTATTTGCAGAACCTGATAAAAGTGAGATTCTCAAAGTATTCTGGATTATCAGCTGAATGAGGAGGAGTTGTGTTTGGTAGCGGCTTGTGACACCAATCCATGGAGTACCTCTACGCAAGCATATACTTTGTACTGTACTGAACAAAATGGACATGACACTGCGGTTCTCACACAAAGTCATGGACCACAGCAGAGCCCGATAGTATATTATTCAGCTAGACTAGACCCTGTGGCCCGAGGTTCCCCATCATGTGTGAGAGCTATCATTGCTGTAAATTCAATGTTAAACAAGGCCTCAGATTTGGTCCTGGCATTTCCACCACATGATATATATATTACTGCTATTCTAACTCAAGTACAACCTAAGCATTTGTCCACTGCAAGACATTTGAGATTAATCTGTGCGCTTCTTCTCCCTGAGCAGGTTACTTTACACCGCTGTACTACATTGAACCCAGCTACCTTACTGCCTTTGGAGCAAGGGGGAGAAGACGTAGGTAAAGTATGGTCACAATTTTTGTCTGAAACTGATGAACATGATTGTATGGCCCTTATGGCCCAGGAAACAGTGGTGTTCGCACATGTGAAAGATACCCCACTCCAAAACCCAGACCTAAATACTCTTTGTGGATGGTTCAAGGTATTTTGTAGAAGGATCTTTTCTTACAGGATATGCAGTAACCACCGAAGATGTAGTCCTAGAAGCAGCCTCCTTACCAGCGTCCCGCTCAGCACAAGAAGTGGAGCTTAAGGCCCTGGCAGCAGCATGCCAACATGCAGAAGGAAAGACAGCAAATATATACACTGACTCTCAATTAGCAGTAGTAAACATTAAAAGCTCACACTAAGGTGAGTTCACCAGAGACAAAAGGAAATGCTTTGGCAGACCAAGCCGCAAAAGCAAGCAGCACAGAAGCTACCCGTGTTAGCAGCCGTATGTCAGATAAAAGATCCAGAGGAAACAAGACCAGCTGTAAGCCCGGAACTACGGCAAAAACTTCAAGGACAAGCAACAAAAGAAGAAAAAGACAAGTGGACGGCCCAAGGAGCAACGCTACGAAAAGATGGCCTCTGGCAATGCCAGAATAAACTGTGCCTGCCTAAGACAATGTTCCCAATGATGGCCCAAATAACACATGGAGAGACACACCAGTCAAAAACGGCAATGATGGACTTGGTAAACAAGGTGTGGTATGCCCCAGGGTTTAGTGTGATGGCCAGCAGTTTTACACAAGGATGCATGATCTGTGCAACACATAATATTGGAAGAACTGTAAAAGTACCACAGAAGCACACACCCAGACCTATATATCCGTTCCAGAGACTGCAGATAGACTATATTCAACTACCCAAAGTTGGTACCTAGGAGTATGTGCTTGTTTGTATTGATCTCTTTTCAGGATGGCCAGAAGCTTTTCCAGTAACCAAAGCTACAGCCGTAGCCACAGCAAAGAAACTGATCAACGAGGTGGTGTGCAGATATGGAGTTCCAGAGGTGATCGAGAGCGACAGAGGAACTCATTTTACGGGTGAAATCATGAACCATGTGTTGTCAGCTCTAGGCATAAGTCAAGCCCTACATACACCATACCATCCACAAAGCAGTGGGAAGGTTGAGAGACTAAATGGGACTCTCAAATTGAAAATCCAAAAAGCAATGGTAGAAAACGGGAAACCATGGACCGAGTGTCTACCATTAGCCTTGTTCTCAGTAAGATACACGCCCACAAAAAGAACAGGTCTCAGCCCATATGAGATCTTATTTGGGTCGGCTCCCAGATTAGGATGTTATTTTCCACAGGTGCTCCAAATGCAGTATGGTAGACTAACAGATTATGTATCAACGCTTGACAAACAATTGACCAAGGTGCATGCACAAGTATTTGCTTCCATTCCAGGTCCTGATTCAGTTGACGTATAAGCTAGAACCAGCAGATTGGGTCGTTGTTAAAAGACACGTGAGGAAAAGTCTAGACCCAAGATTTGATGGTCCTTTTCAAGTCCTACTCGTTACAAGCACCTCAGTGAAGCTCGAAGGAAAGGCAAGCTGGATTCACGCCAGTCATTGTAAAAAGGTTCTTCAGCCAGAAGAATGAAGATCTTTGCGGTTGTTGCGGCGGTTGTTGCGTGTGCTCTTATACAAAAAGGCAGAACTGCTACTCCTGTACACGTAATCAGTACAGAATCACTGGAACAGTTCAGGACAGGGTGGGCGAATGCCACAGTGGATAGAAAGGAGGGTAACTACACATGTAAGGCCAATGCCCCGTGTTATACTACAAATGTGACTACAACCGAAGGGACTTGGAAAAAAGGACCACATGGAGGGACTGTGTACCTTCACATAGACAAAACAGCCAACATTAGCATACAAGAAGAGACGCCGGGGCTGTGGTTTTGTTGTTATGAACCAGATTTACAGTATCGACAGAAATATACAACCAGTAAAAATAGAAACGAAATGATAAATAAGACTTATGAAAGATGCAACAAGGAGAGGCTCAACTCTACGATTGTAATAAAAGAAACTGATGGGATGATATTATGTATGAATAATAGCCAAATAAGAAATAGGAGATATTTTGTATTCTTGATAACAATTTTAAGAGATATTTAGGAGTATTGAATGGTATACAGTTAGAAACCCAAGAGACCATCTCTCAAAATAGTCACATATTTACAAGGGGAAAAAAGAGATCTGAAAGGAAGTTTTGACCCCCATGTGTATATAGATGCTATAGGAGTCCCAAGGGGGGTCCCAGATGAATTCAAGGCCCGGGATCAGGTAGCAGCTTGATTTGAATCATTAATCCCTATGATCACAGCTAACAAAAATGTAGATTGGATAAATTATATCTATTACAACCAGCAACGGTTTGTTAACTATACTAGGGACGCTTTACAAGGTCTAGCTGACCAGTTAGGACCCACATCTACTATGACTTTCCAGAACCGTATGGCCCTTGATATGATACTAGCAGAAAAAGGAGGCGTTTGTGCCATGATAGGTACTACCTGTCGTACTTTTATTCCAGATAACACAGGACCAAACGGCAAAGTAACCATGGCAATCAAACAGATTGTTTCTTTATCCGAGGAATTAAAACGAAATTGAGGTTTCACAGACCCATGGGATCAGTATTTCTCATGGTTAACCGGATGGCAGAAAATTCTGGCCCAAATTGGGATTGTAATCTTAATCTTTCTAGTGCTTTTCGCAGTTATTGCTTGTTGTGTATTACCATGTATGAAGAAATTAATGACTAAAACTATAACTGAAGTAACTCCCACTTTTATGTTTTCTTCAGAAATTGAAGGACTTTTACCAACTCCATCCATGAAAACAACCACCCTTTATCGAGACTATTGTTCTGAAGATGAATAGATAGTGTAGGGTGTGCACCGACTCTTTAAGTCCAGCTACAAAGGGGGGTCTCCTAATAGGGGAGGCTCGTCTCAAACTGGTGAAAAAATCCTTTTACTCCCCTTTCCCAGAGCACGGACACACTTAGGTTAAGAAATGAAGAAAATAATGATAAAAGGGGGGACTGTGAAGGATGGAGTGGACAGAAGTTAATGTTTATAATAATTTTCTTTCTTTAATAAAATATAGACTATAGAGTTGTGTACATAATTGTGATGAAGCAATAGTAATAGGATTAGATAAGTATACGTGGCAAGATGGCCCCTGAACAGGGACTACGCACTAATAAAATAACAAGTCACTTCCTGGTATGAACAAACTATGAACTATGAAGACATATCTAAAGGACCAGATAAGGGTGAACCTATCCAAGGATGACACAAAGTAACAAGAGGCTTACAGTGATACGTGCTTTTATAAAAGTGTGATAACATGTACCCACCCCCAGGAGAAAGGAGATATAGAACAAATGTGTGTAATAAATAAATCAGTGACGCCTGATGCTGAGTGAGGAGCTTTGTACCAGACTCTGTGTGGTGTGATTCCTTTCGTACGAACTCAGCGTATTATCCCTGCCGGTTGAGACTGATTAGTACCCGAACATTTATTGTAAATAGCAGCAAATACTAAAGTTCCTATAGCCTAGGACCTCATAATGCGGAAATCCAGTCAGTACAGAATTCTTAAAAAAATTGTTTCAAACCCCTGGCTATCAGATATCACATACTACTCTGGTACACAGAAGTAGAGACTGGTGACAAATTTACCAAAACCAAGTCCCTGTGGAGTCACTGGTTTCAAAGACTAAAAAAACACAGTGAACACCATCACTAAAATCAAATCAGATGACTTCCTAACCAGCAAATGGCGCCATACTATGACACCTACACAGAATTTTGAAAAAAGCAGACCTCTTTATTCCCAATACCTTTCAAGGTTATTGGTCTGTGGTATTTCTCCAAAACAAACATGATACCATCTCAGACCACACAATTTTACCTTGAGAGAGAGGAGCAATAACATAGGCATTACATCTCTCTTTATTGCCCTGACCAAATCCAGCTAAAGGGACCTACCCTAAGTTAATCCACTTCACATGAAGCACCAATATCCAAGGAGGGCCCAGCAACTGAACCAAACAAACCACTTCTGACCAGACATCTCCATTGGAAATTAGATGAACATAATGGAAATGACACAGTGATATGATAGCAATCTCACCATATTACCAATGTAACTATAATGATTTGAGGTTCATCTAACTTCAATGTAACAGAATAACATATAAAATATAGTAAAAGAATCTAGATAAAATCTCCATGATTATACACAGCCAATCAAAATCAAATGAGAGTACAACATTAACATGAAATGTGTGCAAGTATAAAACAAAATTGAAAACTATACCAAAAAATTTCCAACTTTTTTACAATAAACAGGAAAACACAGAATTAATTCACCCAGAAGTGTATACCCCTTTACAAGCACTTTTTTTTTTACAAAATGTATTGATTCTATAGTACAACAAATGATAGCTACGCATTGGAAAACGTACAAGGTCTGGATATCCTAAGTCTACACAATTTATCATCACACAAAAGCTCTCAAAATCTGCTTCAGTCCTGGTTCTTTATCTAAACCTATGGCACCACTACAGGCATTGGCTTTAAGCCCAATATACATATGAGTCTCCAACCATTTGTAAAACAGCTCTTGGTATATTAGGTGAGTAAATAATGCTACTTCTATTATATTTGTCAGATAGTGGGTACATGAAGAATTTGGAAAAAAAGATAGCGAGCTATGGGAAACTTACTAGATAAGACTTTTGAACATAACAACACAAGAATTGTTATCTTCAAATAAAATCCTCCTCCTCCCCTTCAGCCTTTCCTCTCCATCTCAAAAATTGGTGTCTTTACCAATTCTTTGCGTTACTTATTATAAAAATCAGCAGACAGTAAAGTTCCCATAGCCTAAGACCTCATCATCCAGGAAACCAGTCAGTCCAGAATTCTTAAAAAAATAGTTTCAAATCCCTGCCTATGAGATATCACATACTACTCTGGGACAAATAAGTAGAGACTGGTGGCAAATTTAATAAAAAAACAAGCCCCTATGGAGTCACTGGCTTCAAAGACTAAAATAACATAATGAACACCATCATGTAAAATAAACTCATATGACTTCCTAACAAGCAAATGGTGCCATACCACGACACCTACATGGAATTTTGAAAAAAAAATATGTCTCTATTCCCAATACCTTCCTATGGGAAACTTACTAGATAAGACTTTTGAACATAACAACACAAGAATTGTTATGTTCAAATAAAGGCCTCCTCCTCCCCTTCAGCCTTGCCTCTCCATCTCCAAAATTTGTGTCTTTACCAATCTTTTGTGTCACTTATTGTAAATAGCAGCAAATACTAAAGTTCCTATAGCCTAGGACCTCATAATCCGGAAATCCAGTCAGTACAGAATTCTTAAAAAAATAGTTTCAAACCCCTGGTTATCAGATATCACATACTACTCTGGTACACAGAAGTAGAGACTGGTGACAAATTTACCAAAACCAAGACCCTGTGGAGTCACTGGTTTCAAAGACTAAAAAAACACAGTGAACACCATCACTAAAATCAAATCAGATGACTTCCTAACCAGCAAATGGCGCCATACTATGACACCTACACAGAATTTTGAAAAAAGCAGACCTCTTTATTCCCAATACCTTTCAAGGTTATTGGTCTGTGGTATTTTTCCAAAACAAACCTGATACCATCTCAGACCACACAATTTTACCTTGAGAGAGAGGAGCAATAACATAAGCATTACATCTCTCTTTATTGCCCTGACCAAATCCAGCTAAAGGGACCTACCCTAAGTTATTCCACTTCACATGAAGCACCAATATCCAAGGAGGGCCCAGCAACTGAACCAAACAAACCACTTCTGACCAGACATCTCCATTGGAAAAAAGATGAACATAATGGAAATGACACAGTGATATGATAGCAATCTCACCATATTACCAATGTAACTATAATGATTTGAGGTACATCTAACTTCAATGTAACAGAATAACATATAAAATATAGTAAAAGAATCTAGATAAAATCTCCATGATTATACACAGCCAATCAAAATCAAATAAGAGTACAACATTAACATGAAATGTGTGTAAGCATAAAACAAAATTGAAAACTATACCAAAAAATCCCAACTTTTTTACAGTAAACAGGAAAACACAGAATTAATTCACCCAGAAGTGTATACCCCTTTACAAGCACTTTTTTTTTTTACAAAATGTATTGATTCTATAGTACAACACATGATAGCTACGCATTGGAAAACGTACAAGGTCTGGATATTCTAAGTCTACACAATTTATCATCACACAAAAGCTCTCAAAATCTGCTTCAGTCCTGGTTCTTTATCTAAACCTATGGCACCACTACAGGCATTGGCTTTAAGCCCAATATACATATGAGTCTCCAACCATTTGTAAAACAGCTCTTGGTATATTAGGTGAGTAAATAATGCTACTTCAATTAAATTTGTCAGATAGTGGGTACATGAAGTATTTGGAAAAAAAGATAGCGAGCTATGGGAAACTTACTAGATAAGACTTTTGAACATAACAACACAAGAATTGTTATCTTCAAATAAAGGCCTCCTCCTCCCCTTCAGCCTTTCCTCTCCATCTCCAAAATTGGTGTCTTTACCAATTCTTTGCGTTACTTATTATAAAAATCAGCAGACAGTAAAGTTCCCATAGCCTAAGACCTCATCATCCAGGAAACCAGTCAGTCCAGAATTCTTAAAAAAATAGTTTCAAATCCCTGCCTATGAGATATCACATACTACTCTGGGACAAATAAGTAGAGACTGGTGGCAAATTTAATCAAAAAACAAGCCCCTATGGAGTCACTGGCTTCAAAGACTAAAATAACATAATGAACACCATCATGTAAAATAAACCCATATGACTTCCTAACAAGCAAATGGTGCCATACCACGACACCTACATGGAATTTTGAAAAAAAATATGTCTCTATTCCCAATACCTTCCTATGGGAAACTTACTAGATAAGACTTTTGAACATAACAACACAAGAATTGTTATCTTCAAATAAAGGCCACTTCCTCCCCATCAGCCTTGCCTCTCCATCTCCAAAATTGGTGTCTTTACCAATCTTATGTGTCACTTATTGTAAATAGCAGCAAATACTAAAGTTCCTATAGCCTAGGACCTCATAATCCGGAAATCCAGTCAGTACAGAATTCTTAAAAAAATCTTTTCAAACCCCTGGCTATCAGATATCACATACTACTCTGGTACACAGAAGTAGAGACTGGTGACAAATTTACCAAAACCAAGTCCCTGTGGAGTCACTGGTTTCAAATACTAAAAAAACACAGTGAACACCATCACTAAAATCAAATCAGATGACTTCCTAACCAGCAAATGGCGCCATACTATGACACCTACACAGAATTTTGAAAAAAGCAGACCTCTTTATTCCCAATACCTTTCAAGGTTATTGGTCTGTGGTATTTCTCCAAAACAAACCTGATACCATCTCAGACCACACAATTTTACCTTGAGAGAGAGGAGCAATAACATAAGCATTACATCTCTCTTTATTGCCCTTACCAAATCCAGCTAAAGGGACCTACCCTAAGTTATTCCACTTCACATGAAGCACCAATATCCAAGGAGGGCCCAGCAACTGAACCAAACAAACCACTTCTGACCAGACATCTCCATTGGAAATTAGATGAACATAATGGAAATGACACAGTGATATGATAGCAATCTCACCATATTACCAATGTAACTATAATGATTTTGATGTACATCTAACTTCAATGTAACAGAATAACATATAAAATATAGTAAAAGAATCTAGATAAAATCTCCATGATTATACACAGCCAATCAAAATCAAATAAGAGTACAACATTAACATGAAATGTGTGTAAGCATAAAACAAAATTGAAAACTATACCAAAAAATCCCAACTTTTTTACAGTAAACAGGAAAACACAGAATTAATTCACCCAGAAGTGTATACCCCTTTGCAAGCACTTTTTTTTACAAAATGTATTGATTCTATAGTACAACACATGATAGCTACGCATTGGAAAACTTACAAGGTCTGGATATCCTAAGTCTACACAATTTATCATCACACAAAAGCTCTCAAAATCTGCTTCAGTCCTGGTTCTTTATCTAAACCTATGGCACCACTACAGGCATTGGCTTTAAGCCCAATATACATATGAGTCACCAACCATTTGTAAAACAGCTCTTGGTATATTAGGTGAGTAAATAATGCTACGTCAATTATATTTGTCAGATAGTGGGTACATGAAGAATTTGGAAAAAAAGATAGCGAGCTATGGGAAACTTACTAGATAAGACTTTTGAACATAACAACACAAGAATTGTTATCTTCAAATAAAGGCCTCCTCCTCCCCTTCAGCCTTTCCTCTCCATCTCAAAAATTGGTGTCTTTACCAATTCTTTGCGTTACTTATTATAAAAATCAGCAGACAGTAAAGTTCCCATAGCCTAAGACCTCATCATCCAGGAAACCAGTCAGTCCAGAATTCTTAAAAAAATAGTTTCAAATCCCTGCCTATGAGATATCACATACTACTCTGGGACAAATAAGTAGAGACTGGTGGCAAATTTAATAAAAAAACAAGCCCCTATGGAGTCACTGGCTTCAAAGACTAAAATAACATAATGAACACCATCATGTAAAATAAACCCATATGACTTCCTAACAAGCAAATGGTGCCATACCACGACACCTACATGGAATTTTGAAAAAAAAATATGTCTCTATTCCCAATACCTTCCTATGGGAAACTTACTAGATAAGACTTTTGAACATAACAACACAAGAATTGTTATGTTCAAATAAAGGCCTCCTCCTCCCCTTCAGCCTTGCCTCTCCATCTCCAAAATTGGTGTCTTTACCAATCTTATGTGTCACTTATTGTAAATAGCAGCAAATACTAAAGTTCCTATAGCCTAGGACCTCATAATCCGGAAATCCAGTCAGTACAGAATTCTTAAAAAAATTGTTTCAAACCCCTGGCTATCAGATATCACATACTACTCTGGTACACAGAAGTAGAGACTGGTGACAAATTTACCAAAACCAAGTCCCTGTGGAGTCACTGGTTTCAAAGACTAAAAAAACACAGTGAACACCATCACTAAAATCAAATCAGATGACTTCCTAACCAACAAATGGCGCCATACTATGACACCTACACAGAATTTTGAAAAAAGCAGACCTCTTTATTCCCAATACCTTTCAAGGTTATTGGTCTGTGGTATTTCTCCAAAACAAACCTGATACCATCTCAGACCACACAATTTTACCTTGAGAGAGAGGAGCAATAACATAAGCATTACATCTCTCTTTATTGGCCTTACCAAATCCAGCTAAAGGGACCTACCCTAAGTTATTCCACTTCACATGAAGCACCAATATCCAAGGAGGGCACAGCAACTGAACCAAACAAACCACTTCTGACCAGACATCTCCATTGGAAATTAGATGAACATAATGGAAATGACACAGTGATATGATAGCAATCTCACCATATTACCAATGTAACTATAATGATTTGAGGTACATCTAACTTCAATGTAACAGAATAACATATAAAATATAGTAAAAGAATCTAGATAAAATCTCCATGATTATACACAGCCAATCAAAATCAAATGAGAGTACAACATTAACATGAAATGTGTGTAAGCATAAAACAAAATTGAAAACTATACCAAAAAATCCCAACTTTTTTACAGTAAACAGGAAAACACAGAATTAATTCACCCAGAAGTGTATACCCCTTTACAAGCACTTTTTTTTACAAAATGTATTGATTCTATAGTACAACACATGATAGCTACGCATTGGAAAACGTACAAGGTCTGGATATCCTAAGTCTACACAATTTATCATCACACAAAAGCTCTCAAAATCTGCTTCAGTCCTGGTTCTTTATCTAAACCTATGGCACCACTACAGGCATTGGCTTTAAGCCCAATATACATATGAGTCTCCAACCATTTGTAAAACAGCTCTTGGTATATTAGGTGAGTAAATAATGCTACTTCAATTATATTTGTCAGATAGTGGGTACATGAAGAATTTGGAAAAAAAGATAGCGAGCTATGGGAAACTTACTAGATAAGACTTTTGAACATAACAACACAAGAATTGTTATCTTCAAATAAAGGCCTCCTCCTCCCCTTCAGCCTTTCCTCTCCATCTCCAAAATTGGTGTCTTTACCAATTCTTTGCGTTACTTATTATAAAAATCAGCAGACAGTAAAGTTCCCATACAAGAGTAGGTAAAAAAAGGAAGAGACACCTCCAGCTCACCTTAGTTGCTGATGTAGTACCAGAGAAAGTCGTGCACGGATCTATGTGTCGGCGCACAATGGACAAGACCAGAAAAAAAAGGGAGTTTGGATCCAGCACAGACGGTTCAGTAAAATGGAAGGGATTTTTCCAAGTTTAATGGGCCAAAATTTTTGGCTAGTAAAAACGGGGGTGAAGAACACAGCGTGTCATCCTGATGGTGTAGGGAAAAATGGTTGGTAATGATAGGTAGAAAGCCTACGCGTTTCAGACGCTTCGAGCGTCCTTAATCATGGCTGAAGCTAGCTGACTAAGAGGGATATGTGCCATATATACTGTGTTGCACAGGTGTTGGTAGGTGGCGCTAATTGGTGTCTACGTGAGTTCATAGTTTTCCGTATGTTTCTATGATTAACAGAATATGTATGTATGATTTATAATATATTTTATTTTGAAGGAAGATCAGGTATAGTACAAGCGTAAAAATATCTCAATTTGAGCATAAGTTCATTGATAGTTTATTACGCAGTGGTTATGTTCATTGATCCCTGTATTTCAGGCACTTCCGGTTTATTGTGTCATTCTTATTTATGTTTGCGTTCCATAGAGCATGGTAACGGTGGACCGCAATACCGGAAGTGTCCCTGTCGGCGTTGGAAACCTGATAGGAA
This sequence comes from Rhinoderma darwinii, assembly GCF_050947455.1. Lineage (NCBI taxonomy): Eukaryota > Metazoa > Chordata > Amphibia > Anura > Rhinodermatidae > Rhinoderma > Rhinoderma darwinii. The sequence goes on along the minus strand of NW_027461678.1, from coordinate 198,062 downwards.
CAACGCTGATCGATCGTAAGTATAAGACCTATTTATTGATTACTAACAAAGTGTATAGAACCAACTATATTGTATTATCGCCAAGATAATTAGTTAATCCTTTTTGATTTAGTTTTTACATATATGTGTTTACATGAAAATTGGACCGCTGCCCGGACCAAGATCTAGTACAACTTATGTTCTGATTGGATGAAATCTACGGGAGACATTTAACCCTCTTGTGCTTGGTAGTCAGCTGCTGGGTGTAAGTTATGGAGGGTGCAAAATTGTGATAAAAACAACTCTAAATTGAAGATGAATGAAAACAAAAGGAAAATTGGAGTGGCAGAAATTAAATTAAATGAATAAACTTATATTAAACTAGGTGACTTTAAAAGATGTTGCCGTGTAATAAGCATATGACATACACTTAACATCGTTAGAACATTGTACACATTTAAACAAGGAAAGAAAAGTATGTTTTTATATGCATATTCAGTGTAGTATATCTGATTGTGGCTAATTGATAGCAACCGGATGACTCCTACCCATCAGTTATATTATTAGTTTAGTCATTCGGGACGGAATATTATTTATGAGTTAAATATTTATTCTTTGTTTATTATATTTATAGTTTTTTATATTTAACTTTTTGGCTTTTTTGGTTTTATTTAAGGGCAGAATGAGTACTTATGGCTTTACAACTTAGGTTTAATCAGTCCCGGTTATTAGACATCACGCTATAAACAAAAATAGCAAAAATATCTTGCATCAATTGTTGCTGTGTTGGTTTTATTACTGATGGTTTTGACTCTGTAGTATAAATGTATGTCTTGTATGTTACCATTATATGCATTTATACAGTAAGGATTTGAATCACATCTTGTGTTTTAGTAATGGAAGTTTAGATCGTGTCTTATATTGAGGCCATTGGGGGATCGTGTATTCAATTTGAAAATCCAATGGGCTTCACGTTGATATATTTTATATTGGAGGTCACCCCCTCTTTTAGGTAGATGGACTTTTTCTATCGCTTGGCATTGGAAAAAATTGGTTGTCCTATGATGTTGATGAATGAAATGTTTAGCAGCGTTTGACACATTTACAATATTAGGGTTACGAATATAACTTAGATGTTCCAATATTCGAATTTTCAATTTCCTACTTGTGCAGCCCACATATTTCAGTTTACATTGCGTACATTCTATAGTATAGATGACTGCACTTGTATTACAATTAATGTAATTTTGTACTGCAAATGTCAAAGTGTTATCTGCATTCGAAATTTTTTTACTTGGATACGCATATGTACACATTTTGCATGGGTGTTGCCCACATCTAAAAAAACCCTTATTTTCTAGCCATGTAGATTTGGAATTATTGGATGAAAACAATGACGGAGAAAGTGAGCTACCGAGAGAAGGAGCCTTGCGAGCAACAATTCTAACTCCATCTTGGAGAATGGAGCGTAGACTGTCATCTTCAAATAATACAGGTAAATATCTATGTATTATCTTTTTGATTTCAGAAAATTGGTTGCTTTGTTGTAGTATTAGTGTAGGTATCTGTTGTTTGGATTCATTCTCCTTCATATTCTCTTTGTCATAATTCAGAAGATCTTTTCTTGCGATTTTCGTTGTAATATTGGTGGCTCTTTTCAGAGACCAGCTCGGATAACCTCGTTTTTGTAACCTAGAGCATATTTGTTTCTGTTCTGTATTAAATTGTTCATTAGAACTGCAATTCCTTCTTGCCCGGTACATTTCTCCTATCGGGATATTCATAATGTTTTTTTTAGCATGGTTACTCTTTGCATGCAAAATAGTGTTTGCCGAGGTGGGTTTACGATGTGTACTTGATTCAATAATTTTTCCTTCAATGCCTTTTAATTCCAAATCTAGAAAGATAATGTCTGATTTGTTGTGGCTATGGGTAAATCTGAGATTATGCACATTATCATTAAGATGTTCCAAGAATTTGGGGATTAAATGAGCATCTCCCTTCCAAATAATTAACAAGTCGTCAATGTACCTCTTGTACCATTCAATATGGTGTCCAAATGGGTTGTTGGTAGAAAAAATTGTATGTTCCTCCCACCAGGCCATGACTATATTGGCTATGGAGGGGGAGAACTTGGCTCCCATGGAGACCCCCTTAAGCTGTAGGTAGAACACTCCATTAAACAGAAAGTAGTTATGAGTCATGAGGAAGTTTAGCACCTGAAGGATATACATTTGAAATTTACTCGTATATGCGCTATTTGCGGCCAGATAATATTCTAAGGCATTGTGTGCAGTTTGGTGAGGGATCGAAGTGTAAAGCGATATTACATCGCATGTGAGCCATGTGTAATCATTTTTCCATACTTTGTATTGAAAAGATCGTAGAACGTCCCTTGTGTCTCTTAGGAACGCTGGAGTTTGCTGGACTATTGGCTGTAATAATGTGTCCAGCCATTCTGATAGCCTTTCTAGGATGGAACCAATTCCAGACACAATGGGACGCATGGGTGGGGGTTTTGTAGATTTATGGATTTTGGGGAGGGCGTGGAATATGGGTGTAATCGGCTGTTCTATGTAAATATATTTTAGTTGTTTTTGGCTGATATGCCCATTGTCCAGGCCTTCATTTAGGAGCTGTTTCAGTTTCTTTTGAATTATCTCAATTGGATTATTATCTAACCTTTTGTACGTTTGGTTGTCTGATAGGAGGTTCAATATGGATGTTTTATAATCAGATTTGTCCATTAGAGCTACTCCTCCGCCTTTGTCTGCCATCTTTATTATTATTTCTTGGTTATTTTCCAGAGATATTTTTGCCTCTCTGAGTCTTTTAGACAGATTTGATTTATGTGTGGTTCGGTTGGTCTTGTTCCATAAGGCCTGAAGTTCTTTTTCTAATAGATTTTGGAAAGTATCCATAGAATCAGTCCTTGATTTAGTTGGATAAAAGCGGTTATTTGTTGTAGAAAAATTAGATAATTGATTGGTAGTATTGTTTTCCTGGTTGTAGTTATCTCTTCTAAGGCTATCCAAACACGAGATGGTTTGTAATTCCTGAAAGGAAAGAGCCAATATCGATTGGTGAGTATTATTTGATAGTGGTATAGCTATATCTGTATTTTCCTTTAGGGTATGAATGGAGGCCTCCATGTCCAGACTTAGATTATTCTGTTTAGTGATTAGACCAGGCAGTATAGAGATATGATTCTCTGATAAGTTTCCATCATTATTAGATATAAGGTCTGGCAAAATCTCCATGTTTGTATCTTGAGAGTCAGACATAAGAAAATGTCGTTTTACAGTTAGATTCCTTATAAATTTATTGATGTCTAATATCGTATGGAAGATATCAAATTTGTTGGTTGGTGCGAAATTTAAGCCCAGAGATAAAACTTCGTTCTGTGCCGGAGTGAGTACAAGTGAAGATAAGTTGACCACGTTGGGTATTAAAGTTGGTATTTCCGTGATCGGAGGTGACGGCTCTGGTTTGTTTCCAGCCTTCCTATGCTTCCTGCCGCCCCTCCTTCCTCGTTTTTTGATAGCATGTACTGGTTGGCATCAGATCTTTGTGGGTATTTTGGACGAGCTCCAAAGTTTTCGTCTTCCGAGAATCCCTCAGTAGATTCCGGCTCAGTGGAGCTGAAACTCACTCTGCTTGATGTGGTCCTGTATCTGTTTTGTTTTTGGTAGTTTTGTTTTTTCAGGATTGGTTTAGGTCTGGTACGGTTTTGATCTCTTCTATTCCAGTTGTACACTTGATTGTTTTGGTAGTCCCTCGTATCTCTCAGAAATTTGGTTTTCTTGGATTCTGCTAGAGACCGATCAAGTTTGTCTATATAGGTTGACGTTCTGGTGTCTAAAAATGCAACTTCGGGTGAGCTGGGAAGGTCATCTATTTTTGTTCTTATTTCCGAAATTGTGACTTCCAGTTCTGTTAATTTCGCTTCTTCTTCTTTGGTTATAATTTTCATTAGTTTAATGGAGCATTCTGTTAGGATCTGTTCCCATTCCTTAGTGAAGGTATCTGAGTAATTAAATGTGGGTAGTTTTTTAATTCTCAGGCCTCTTGGGATCATATCTTTTTCAATATATGTTCTAAGTGTGGTCAAGTCCCACCACACTTTGGCTTGTTGGATCATATGTTTTTCCATATCTCGAAATAGATTTTCCAAATCCTGATTGTGTATGGTTAAGTCTTCATGGTTACCAAACACTTTGGCTGCCATCTGTGCCCTGGATATTTGTGGGTTGCTTGTCATCGTGAAAAAATGTTTCCAAAATCAAGATATCATAGGTTATATTATCTAGATAGTGATGGCATAAAGATTCTTTCAATCGTCAAAGGTACTTGTTCTAGTGTAGTATAAAAACAAAGGTACGTAAGGATAACTTTTCGCCACTGGGTATTGTTTCAGTATCGTAAAATATATAGTATTATTCACAAATTCCTTGAGAAATAGCGGGATATAGTTTATCACGTTGGTTTTTGTATATAATCAGTATTCAGCATTATCAACACAAATTCTTTTTTCCTTATGACACCAATTCACATTGTGTTCAGACGCGTTTTTTAGGTGCGTTATTTACAAGTCCACATATAAGCAACTCCAAAGTTCTAGAATTTCATTATAGACATGTAGAAGGCGGTGGGCACGTGAGGTACAAGCCAATAATGCAGTACAGGAGTAGGTAAAAAAAGGAAGAGACACCTCCAGCTCACCTTAGTTGCTGATGTAGTACCAGAGAAAGTCGTGCACGGATCTATGTGTCGGCGCACAATGGACAAGACCAGAAAAAAAAGGGAGTTTGGATCCAGCACAGACGGTTCAGTAAAATGGAAGGGATTTTTCCAAGTTTAATGGGCCAAAATTTTTGGCTAGTAAAAACGGGGGTGAAGAACACAGCGTGTCATCCTGATGGTGTAGGGAAAAATGGTTGGTAATGATAGGTAGAAAGCCTACGCGTTTCAGACGCTTCGAGCGTCCTTAATCATGGCTGAAGCTAGCTGACTAAGAGGGATGTGTGCCATATATACTGTGTTGCACAGGTGTTGGTAGGTGGCGCTAATTGGTGTCTACGTGAGTTCATAGTTTTCCGTATGTTTCTATGATTAACAGAATATGTATGTATGATTTATAATATATTTTATTTTGAAGGAAGATCAGGTATAGTACAAGCGTAAAAATATCTCAATTTGAGCATAAGTTCATTGATAGTTTATTACGCAGTGGTTATGTTCATTGATCCCTGTATTTCAGGCACTTCCGGTTTATTGTGTCATTCTTATTTATGTTTGCGTTCCATAGAGCATGGTAACGGTGGACCGCAATACCGGAAGTGTCCCTGTCGGCGTTGGAAACCTGATAGGAACAACGCTGATCGATCGTAAGTATAAGACCTATTTATTGATTACTAACAAAGTGTATAGAACCAACTATATTGTATTATCGCCAAGATAATTAGTTAATCCTTTTTGATTTAGTTTTTACATATATGTGTTTACATGAAAATTGGACCGCTGCCCGGACCAAGATCTAGTACAACTTATGTTCTGATTGGATGAAATCTACGGGAGACATTTAACCCTCTTGTGCTTGGTAGTCAGCTGCTGGGTGTAAGTTATGGAGGGTGCAAAATTGTGATAAAAACAACTCTAAATTGAAGATGAATGAAAACAAAAGGAAAATTGGAGTGGCAGAAATTAAATTAAATGAATAAACTTATATTAAACTAGGTGACTTTAAAAGATGTTGCCGTGTAATAAGCATATGACATACACTTAACATCGTTAGAACATTGTACACATTTAAACAAGGAAAGAAAAGTATGTTTTTATATGCATATTCAGTGTAGTATATCTGATTGTGGCTAATTGATAGCAACCGGATGACTCCTACCCATCAGTTATATTATTAGTTTAGTCATTCGGGACGGAATATTATTTATGAGTTAAATATTTATTCTTTGTTTATTATATTTATAGTTTTTTATATTTAACTTTTTGGCTTTTTTGGTTTTATTTAAGGGCAGAATGAGTACTTATGGCTTTACAACTTAGGTTTAATCAGTCCCGGTTATTAGACATCACGCTATAAACAAAAATAGCAAAAATATCTTGCATCAATTGTTGCTGTGTTGGTTTTATTACTGATGGTTTTGACTCTGTAGTATAAATGTATGTCTTGTATGTTACCATTATATGCATTTATACAGTAAGGATTTGAATCACATCTTGTGTTTTAGTAATGGAAGTTTAGATCGTGTCTTATATTGAGGCCATTGGGGGATCGTGTATTCAATTTGAAAATCCAATGGGCTTCACGTTGATATATTTTATATTGGAGGTCACCCCCTCTTTTAGGTAGATGGACTTTTTCTATCGCTTGGCATTGGAAAAAATTGGTTGTCCTATGATGTTGATGAATGAAATGTTTAGCAGCGTTTGACACATTTACAATATTAGGGTTACGAATATAACTTAGATGTTCCAATATTCGAATTTTCAATTTCCTACTTGTGCAGCCCACATATTTCAGTTTACATTGCGTACATTCTATAGTATAGATGACTGCACTTGTATTACAATTAATGTAATTTTGTACTGCAAATGTCAAAGTGTTATCTGCATTCGAAATTTTTTTACTTGGATACGCATATGTACACATTTTGCATGGGTGTTGCCCACATCTAAAAAAACCCTTATTTTCTAGCCATGTAGATTTGGAATTATTGGATGAAAACAATGACGGAGAAAGTGAGCTACCGAGAGAAGGAGCCTTGCGAGCAACAATTCTAACTCCATCTTGGAGAATGGAGCGTAGACTGTCATCTTCAAATAATACAGGTAAATATCTATGTATTATCTTTTTGATTTCAGAAAATTGGTTGCTTTGTTGTAGTATTAGTGTAGGTATCTGTTGTTTGGATTCATTCTCCTTCATATTCTCTTTGTCATAATTCAGAAGATCTTTTCTTGCGATTTTCGTTGTAATATTGGTGGCTCTTTTCAGAGACCAGCTCGGATAACCTCGTTTTTGTAACCTAGAGCATATTTGTTTCTGTTCTGTATTAAATTGTTCATTAGAACTGCAATTCCTTCTTGCCCGGTACATTTCTCCTATCGGGATATTCATAATGGTTTTTTTAGCATGGTTACTCTTTGCATGCAAAATAGTGTTTGCCGAGGTGGGTTTACGATGTGTACTTGATTCAATAATTTTTCCTTCAATGCCTTTTAATTCCAAATCTAGAAAGATAATGTCTGATTTGTTGTGGCTATGGGTAAATCTGAGATTATGCACATTATCATTAAGATGTTCCAAGAATTTGGGGATTAAATGAGCATCTCCCTTCCAAATAATTAACAAGTCGTCAATGTACCTCTTGTACCATTCAATATGGTGTCCAAATGGGTTGTTGGTAGAAAAAATTGTATGTTCCTCCCACCAGGCCATGACTATATTGGCTATGGAGGGGGAGAACTTGGCTCCCATGGAGACCCCCTTAAGCTGTAGGTAGAACACTCCATTAAACAGAAAGTAGTTATGAGTCATGAGGAAGTTTAGCACCTGAAGGATATACATTTGAAATTTACTCGTATATGCGCTATTTGCGGCCAGATAATATTCTAAGGCATTGTGTGCAGTTTGGTGAGGGATCGAAGTGTAAAGCGATATTACATCGCATGTGAGCCATGTGTAATCATTTTTCCATACTTTGTATTGAAAAGATCGTAGAACGTCCCTTGTGTCTCTTAGGAACGCTGGAGTTTGCTGGACTATTGGCTGTAATAATGTGTCCAGCCATTCTGATAGCCTTTCTAGGATGGAACCAATTCCAGACACAATGGGACGCATGGGTGGGGGTTTTGTAGATTTATGGATTTTGGGGAGGGCGTGGAATATGGGTGTAATCGGCTGTTCTATGTAAATATATTTTAGTTGTTTTTGGCTGATATGCCCATTGTCCAGGCCTTCATTTAGGAGCTGTTTCAGTTTCTTTTGAATTATCTCAATTGGATTATTATCTAACCTTTTGTACGTTTGGTTGTCTGATAGGAGGTTCAATATGGATGTTTTATAATCAGATTTGTCCATTAGAGCTACTCCTCCGCCTTTGTCTGCCATCTTTATTATTATTTCTTGGTTATTTTCCAGAGATATTTTTGCCTCTCTGAGTCTTTTAGACAGATTTGATTTATGTGTGGTTCGGTTGGTCTTGTTCCATAAGGCCTGAAGTTCTTTTTCTAATAGATTTTGGAAAGTATCCATAGAATCAGTCCTTGATTTAGTTGGATAAAAGCGGTTATTTGTTGTAGAAAAATTAGATAATTGATTGGTAGTATTGTTTTCCTGGTTGTAGTTATCTCTTCTAAGGCTATCCAAACACGAGATGGTTTGTAATTCCTGAAAGGAAAGAGCCAATATCGATTGGTGAGTATTATTTGATAGTGGTATAGCTATATCTGTATTTTCCTTTAGGGTATGAATGGAGGCCTCCATGTCCAGACTTAGATTATTCTGTTTAGTGATTAGACCAGGCAGTATAGAGATATGATTCTCTGATAAGTTTCCATCATTATTAGATATAAGGTCTGGCAAAATCTCCATGTTTGTATCTTGAGAGTCAGACATAAGAAAATGTCGTTTTACAGTTAGATTCCTTATAAATTTATTGATGTCTAATATCGTATGGAAGATATCAAATTTGTTGGTTGGTGCGAAATTTAAGCCCAGAGATAAAACTTCGTTCTGTGCCGGAGTGAGTACAAGTGAAGATAAGTTGACCACGTTGGGTATTAAAGTTGGTATTTCCGTGATCGGAGGTGACGGCTCTGGTTTGTTTCCAGCCTTCCTATGCTTCCTGCCGCCCCTCCTTCCTCGTTTTTTGATAGCATGTACTGGTTGGCATCAGATCTTTGTGGGTATTTTGGACGAGCTCCAAAGTTTTCGTCTTCCGAGAATCCCTCAGTAGATTCCGGCTCAGTGGAGCTGAAACTCACTCTGCTTGATGTGGTCCTGTATCTGTTTTGTTTTTGGTAGTTTTGTTTTTTCAGGATTGGTTTAGGTCTGGTACGGTAAAGTTCCCATAGCCTAAGACCTCATCATCCAGGAAACCAGTCAGTCCAGAATTCTTAAAAAAATAGTTTCAAATCCCTGCCTATGAGATATCACATACTACTCTGGGACAAATAAGTAGAGACTGGTGGCAAATTTAATCAAAACACAAGTCCCTATGGAGTCACTGGCTTCAAAGACTAAAATAACATAATGAACACCATCATGAAAAATAAACTCATATGACTTCCTAACAAGCAAATGGTGCCATACCACGACACCTACATGGAATTTTGAAAAAAAAAATATGTTTCTATTCCCAATACCTTCCTATGGGAAACTTACTACATAAGACTTTTGAACATAACAACACAAGAATTGTTATCTTCAAATAAAGGCCTCCTCCTCCCCTTCAGCCTTGCCTCTCCATCTCCAAAATTGGTGTCTTTACCAATCTTATGTGTCACTTATTGTAAATAGCAGCAAATACTAAAGTTCCTATAGCCTAGGACCTCATAATCCGGAAATCCAGTCAGTACAGAATTCTTAAAAAAATAGTTTCAAACCCATGGCTATCAGATATCACATACTACTCTGGTACACAGAAGTAGAGACTGGTGACAAATTTACCAAAACCAAGTCCCTGTGGAGTCACTGGTTTCAAAGACTAAAAAAAAACAGTGAACACCATAACTAAAATCAAATCAGATGACTTCCTAACCAGCAAATGGCGCCATACTATGACACCTACACAGAATTTTGAAAAAAGCAGACCTCTTTATTCCCAATATCTTTCAAGGTTATTGGTCTGTGGTATTTCTCAAAAACAAACATGATACCATCTCAGACCACACAATTTTACCTTGAGAGAGAGGAGCAATAACATAAGCATTACATCTCTCTTTATTGCCCTGACCAAATCCAGCTAAAGGGACCTACCCTAAGTTATTCCACTTCACATGAAGCACCAATATCCAAGGAGGGCCCAGCAACTGAACCAAACAAACCACTTCTGACCAGACATCTCCATTGGAAATTAGATGAACATAATGGAAATGACACAGTGATATGATAGCAATCTCACCATATTACCAATGTAACTATAATGATTTGAGGTACATCTAACTTCAATGTAACAGAATAACATATAAAATATATTAAAAGAATCTAGATAAAATCTCCATGATTATACACAGCCAATCAAAATCAAATGAGAGTACAACATTAACATGAAATGTGTGCAAGTATAAAACAAAATTGAAAACTATACCAAAAAATGTCCAACTTTTTTACAATAAACAGGAAAACACAGAATTAATTCACGCAGAAGTGTTTACCCCTTTACAAAGCACTTTTTTTTTTACAAAATGTATTGATTCTATAGTACAACACATGATAGCTATGCATTGGAAAACGTACAAGGTCTGGATATCCTAAGTCTACACAATTTATCATCACACAAAAGCTCTCAAAATCTGCTTCAATCCTGGTTCTTTATCTAAACCTATGGCACCACTACAGGCATTGGCTTTAAGCCCAATATACATATGAGTCTCCAACCATTTGTAAAACAGCTCTTGGTATATTAGGTGAGTAAATAATGCTACTTCTATTATATTTGTCAGATAGTGGGTACATGAAGAATTTGGAAAAAAAGATAGCGAGCTATGGGAAACTTACTAGATAAGACTTTTGAACATAACAACACAAGAATTGTTATCTTCAAATAAAGGCCTCCTCCTCCCCTTCAGCATTTCCTCTCCATCTCCAAAATTGGTGTCTTTACCAATTCTTTGCGTTACTTATTATAAAAATCAGTAGACAGTAAAGTTCCCATAGCCTAAGACCTCATCATCCAGGAAACCAGTCAGTCCAGAATTCATAAAAAAATAGTTTCAAATCCCTGCCTAAGAGATATCACATACTACACTGGGACAAATAAGTAGAGACTGGTGGCAAATTTAATAAAAAAACAAGTCCCTACGGAGTCACTGGCTTCAAAGACTAAAATAACATAATGAGCACCATCATGTAAAATAAACTTATATGACTTCCTAACAAGAAAATGGTGCCATACCACGACACCTACATGGAATTTTGAAAAAAAAATATGTCTCTATTCCCAATACCTTCCTATGGGAAACTTACTAGATGAGACTTTTGAACATAACAACACAAGAATTGTTATCTTCAAATAAAGGCCTCCTCCTCCCCTTCAGCCTTTCCTCTCCATCTCCAAAATTGGTGTCTTTACCAATCTTATGTGTCACGTATTGTAAATAGCAGCAAATACTAAAGTTCCTATAGCCTAGGACCTCATAATCCGGAAATCCAGTCAGTACAGAATTCTTAAAAAAATAGTTTCAAACCCCTGGCTATCAGATATCACATACTTCTCTGGTACACAGAAGTAGAGACTGGTAAAAAAATGTACCAAAACCAAGTCCCTGTGGAGTCACTGGTTTCAAAGACTAAAAAAACACAGTGAACACCATCACTAAAATCAAATCAGATGACTTCCTAACCAGCAAATGGCGCCATACTATGACACCTACACAGAATTTTGAAAAAAGCAGACCTCTTTATTCCCAATACCTTTCAAGGTTATTGGTCTGTGGTATTTCTCCAAAACAAACATGATACCATCTCAGACCACAAAATTTTACCTTGAGAGAGAGGAGCAATAACATAAGCATTACATCTCTCTTTATTGCCCTGACCAAATCCAGCTAAAGGGACCTACCCTAACTTATTCCACTTCACATGAAGCACCAATATCCAAGGAGGGCCCAGCAACTGAACCAAACAAACCACTTCTGACCAGACATCTCCATTGGAAATTAGATGAACATAATGGAAATGACACAGTGATATGATAGCAATCTCACCATATTACCAATGTAACTATAATGATTTGAGGTACATCTAACTTCAATGTAACAGAATAACATATCAAATATAGTAAAAGAATCTAGATAAAATCTCCATGATTATACACAGCCAATCAAAATCAAATAAGAGTACAACATTAACATGAAATGTGTGCAAGTATAAAACAAAATTGAAAACTATACCAAAAAATCCCAACTTTTTTACAGTAAACAGGAAAACACAGAATTAATTCACCCAGAAGTGTATACCCCTTTACAAGCACTTTTTTTTTACAAAATGTATCGATTCTATAGTACAACACATGATAGCTATGCATTGGAAAACGTACAAGGTCTGGATATCCTAAGTCTACACAATTTATCATCACACAAAAGCTCTCAAAATCTGCTTCAGTCCTGGTTCTTTATCTAAACCTATGGCACCACTACAGGCATTGGCTATAAGCCCAATATACATATGAGTCTCCAACCATTTGTAAAACAGCTCTTGGAATATTAGGTGAGTAAATAATGCTACTTCTATTATATTTGTCAGATAGTGGGTACATGAAGAATTTGGAAAAAAAGATAGCGAGCTATGGGAAACTTACTAGATAAGACTTTTGAACATAACAACACAAGAATTGTTATCTTCAAATAAAGGCCTCCTCCTCCCCTTCAGCCTTTCCTCTCCATCTCCAAAATTGGTGTCTTTACCAATTCTTTGCGTTACTTATTATAAAAATCAGCAGACAGCAAAGTTCCCATAGCCTAAGACCTCATCATCCAGGAAACCAGTCAGTCCAGAATTCTTAAAAAAATAGTTTCAAATCCCTGCCTATGAGATATCACATACTACTCTGGGACAAATAAGTAGAGACTGGTGGCAAATGTAATCAAAAAACAAGTCCCTATGGAGTCACTGGCTTCAGAGACTAAAATAACATAATGAACACCATCATGTAAAATAAACTTATATGACTTCCTAACAAGCAAATGGTGCCATACCACGACACCTACATGGAATTTTGAAAAAAAAATATGTCTCTATTCCCAATACCTTTCTATGGGATACTTACTAGATAAGACTTTTGAACATAACAACAAAGGAATTGTTATCTTCAAATAAAGGCCTCCTCCTCCCCTTCAGCCTTGCCTCTCCATCTCCAATATTGGTGTCTTTACCAATCTTATGTGTCACTTATTGTAAATAGCAGCAAATACTAAAGTTCCTATAGCCTAGGACCTCATAATCCGGAAATCCAGTCAGTACAGAATTCTTAAAAAAATAGTTTCAAACCCCTGGCTATCAGATATCACATACTACTCTGGTACACAGAAGTAGAGACTGGTGACAAATTTACCAAAACAAAGTCCCTGTGGAGTCACTGGTTTCAAAGACTAAAAAAAACACAGTGAACACCATCACTTAAATCAAATCAGATGACTTCCTAACCAGCAAATGGCGCCATACTATGACACCTACACAGAATTTTGAAAAAAGCAGACCTCTTTATTCCCAATACCTTTCAAGGTTATTGGTCTGTGGTATTTCTCCAAAACAAACCTGATACCATCTCAGACCACACAATTTTACCTTGAGAGAGAGGAGCAATAACATAAGCATTACATCTCTCTTTATTGCCCTGACCAAATCCAGCTAAAGGGACCTACCCTAAGTTATTCCACTTCACATGAAGCACCAATATCCAAGGAAGGCCCAGCAACTGAACCAAACAAACCACTTCTGACCAGACATCTCCATTGGAAATTAGATGAACATAATGGAAATGACACAGTGATATGATAGCAATCTCACCATATTACCAATGTAACTATAATGATTTGAGGTACATCTAACTTCAATGTAACAGAATAACATATAAAATATAGTAAAAGAATCTAGATAAAATCTCCATGATTATACACAGCCAATCAAAATCAAATAAGAGTACAACATTAACATGAAATGTGTGCAAGTATAAAACAAAATTGAAAACTATACCAAAAAATTTCCAACTTTTTTACAATAAACAGGAAAACACAGAATTAATTCACCCAGAAGTGTATACCCCTTTACAAGCACTTTTTTTTACAAAATGTATTGATTCTATAGTACAACACATGATAGCTACGCATTGGAAAACGTACAAGGTCTGGATATCCTAAGTCTACACAATTTATCATCACACAAAAGCTCTCAAAATCTGCTTCAGTCCTGGTTCTTTATCTAAACCTATGGCACCACTACAGGCATTGGCTTTAAGCCCAATATACATATGAGTCTCAAACCATTTGTAAAACAGCTCTTGGTATATTAGGTGAGTAAATAATGCTACTTCAATTATATTTGTCAGATAGTGGGTACATGAAGAATTTGGAAAAAAAGATAGCGAGCTATGGGAAACTTACTAGATAAGACTTTTGAACATAACAACACAAGAATTGTTATCTTCAAATAAAGGCCTCCTCCTCCCCTTCAGCCTTTCCTCTCCATCTCCAAAATTGGTGTCTTTACCAATTCTTTACGTTACTTATTATAAAAATCAGCAGACAGTAAAGTTCCCATAGCCTAAGACCTCATCATCCAGGAAACCAGTCAGTCCAGAATTCTTAAAAAAATAGTTTCAAATCCCTGCCTATGAGATATCACATACTACTCTGGGACAAATAAGTAGAGACTGGTGGCAAATTTAATCAAAAAACAAGTCCCTATGGAGTCACTGGCTTCAAAGACTAAAATAACATAATGAACACCATCATGTAAAATAAACTCATATGACTTCCTAACAAGCAAATGGTGCCATACCACGACACCTACATGGAATTTTGAAAAAAAAATATGTCTCTATTCCCAATACCTTCCTATGGGAAACTTACTAGATAAGACTTTTGAACATAACAACACAAGAATTGTTATCTTCAAATAAAGGCCTCCTCCTCCCCTTCAGCCTTGCCTCTCCATCTCCAAAATTGGTGTCTTTACCAATCTTATGTGTCACTTATTGTAAATAGCAGCAAATACTAAAGTTCCTATAGCCTAGGACCTCATAATCCGGAAATCCAGTCAGTACAGAATTCTTAAAAAAATAGTTTCAAACCCTTGGCTATCAGATATCACATACTACTCTGGTACACAGAAGTAGAGACTGGTGACAAATTTACCAAAACCAAGTCCCTGTGGAGTCACTAGTTTCAAAGACTAAAAAAAAACAGTGAACACCATCACTAAAATAAAATCAGATGACTTCCTAACCAGCAAATGGCGCCATACTATGACACCTACACAGAATTTTGAAAAAAGCAGACCTCTTTATTCCCAATACCTTTTAAGGTTATTGGTCTGTGGTATTTCTCCAAAACAAACATGATACCATCTCAGACCACACAATTTTACCTTGAGAGAGAGGAGCAATAACATAAGCATTACATCTCTCTTTATTGCCTTGACCAAATCCAGCAAAAGGGACCTACCCTAAGTTATTCCACTTCACATGAAGCACCAATATCCAAGGAGGGCCCAGCAACTGAACCAAACAAACCACTTCTGACCAGACATCTCCATTGGAAATTAGATGAACATAATGGAAATGACACAGTGATATGATAGCAATCTCACCATATTACCAATGTAACTATAATGATTTGAGGTACATCTAACTTCAATGTAACAGAATAACGTATAAAATATAGTAAAATAATCTAGATAAAATCTCCATGATTATACACAGCCAATCAAAATCAAATGAGAGTACAACATTAACATGAAATGTGTGCAAGTATAAAACAAAATTGAAAACTATACCAAAAAATCCCAACTTTTTTACAGTAAACAGGAAAACAGAATTAATTCACCCAGAAGTGTATACCCCTTTACAAGCACTTTTTTTTTTACAAAATGTATCGATTCTATAGTACAACACATGATAGCTATGCATTGGAAAACGTACAAGGTCTGGATATCCTAAGTCTACACAATTTATCATCACACAAAAGCTCTCAAAATCTGCTTCAGTCCTGGTTCTTTATCTAAACCTATGGCCCCACTACAGGCATTGGCTTTAAGCCCAATATACATATGAGTCTCCAACCATTTGTAAAACAGCTCTTGGAATATTAGGTGAGTAAATAATGCTACTTCTATTATATTTGTCAGATAGTGGGTACATGAAGAATTTGGAAAAAAAGATAGCGAGCTATGGGAAACTTACTAGATAAGACTTTTGAACATAACAACACAAGAATTGTTATCTTCAAATAAAGGCCTCCTCCTCCCCTTCAGCCTTTCCTCTCCATCTCCAAAATTGGTGTCTTTACCAATTCTTTGCGTTACTTATTATAAAAATCAGCAGACAGTAAAGTTCCCATAGCCTAAGACCTCATCATCCAGGAAACCAGTCAGTCCAGAATTCTTAAAAAAATTGTTTCAAATCCCTGCCTATGAGATATCACATACTACTCTGGGACAAATAAGTAGAGACTGGTGGCAAATTTAATCAAAAAACAAGTCCCTATGTAGTCACTGGCTTCAAAGACTAAAATAACATAATGAACACCATCATGTAAAATAAACTCATATGACTTCCTAACAAGCAAATGGTGCCATACCACAACACCTACATGGAATTTTGAAAAAAAAATATGTCTCTATTCCCAATACCTTCCTATGGGAAACTTACTAGATAAGACTTTTGAACATAACACAAGAATTGTTATCTTCAAATAAAGGTCTCCTCCTCCCCTTCAGCCTTTCCTCTCCATCTCCAAAATTGGTGTCTTTACCAATCTTATGTGTCACTTATTGAAAATAGCAGCAAATACTAAAGTTCCTATAGCCTAGGACCTCATAATGCGGAAATCCAGTCAGTACAGAATTCTTTAAAAAATTGTTTCAAACCCCTGGCTATCAGATATCACATACTACTCTGGTACACAGAAGTAGAGACTGGTGACAAATTTACCAAAACCAATTCCCTGTGGAGTCACTGGTTTCAAAGACTAAAAAAAAAACAGTTAACACCATCACTAAAATAAAATCAGATGACTTCCTAACCAGCAAATGGCGCCATACTATGACACCTACACAGAATTTTGAAAAAAGCAGACCACTTTATTCCCAATACCTTTTAAGGTTATTGGTCTGTGGTATTTCTCCAAAACAAACATGATACCATCTCAGACCACACAATTTTACCTTGAGAGAGAGGAGCAATAACATAAGCATTACATCTCTCTTTATTGCCCTGACCAAATCCAGCAAAAGGGACCTACCCTAAGTAATTCCACATCACATGAAGCACCAATATCCAAGGAGGGCCCAGCAACTGAACCAAACAAACCACTTCTGACCAGACATCTCCATTGGAAATTAGATGAACATAATGGAAATGACACAGTGATATGATAGCAATCTCACCATATTACCAATGTAACTATAATGATTTGAGGTACATCTAACTTCAATGTAACAGAATAACATATAAAATATAGTAAAAGAATCTAGATAAAATCTCCATGATTATACACAGCCAATCAAAATCAAATGAGAGTACAACATTAACATGAAATGTGTGCAAGTATAAAACAAAATTGAAAACTATACCAAAAAATGTCCAACTTTTTTTACAATAAACAGGAAAACACAGAATTAATTCACCCAGAAGTGTATACCCCTTTACAAGCACTTTTTTTTACAAAATGTATTGATTCTATAGTACAACACATGATAGCTACGCATTGGAAAACGTACAAGGTCTGGATATCCTAAGTCTACACAATTTATCATCACACAAAAGCTCTCAAAATCTGCTTCAGTCCTGGTTCTTTATCTAAACCTATGGCACCACTACAGGCATTGGCTTTAAGCCCAATATACATATGAGTCTCCAACCATTTGTAAAACAGCTCTTGGAATATTAGGTGAGTAAATAATGCTACTTCTATTATATTTGTCAGATAGTGGGTACATGAAGAATTTGGAAAAAAAGATAGCGAACTATGGGAAACTTACTAGATAAGACTTTTGAACATAACAACACAAGAATTGTTATCTTCAAATAAAGGCCTCCTCCTCCCCTTCAGCCTTTCCTCTCCATCTCCAAAATTGGTGTCTTTACCAATTCTTTGCGTTACTTATTATAAAAATAAGCAGACAGTAAAGTTCCCATAGCCTAAGACCTCATCATCCAGGAAACCAGTCAGTCCAGAATTCTTAGAAAAATAGTTTCAAATCCCTGCCTATGAGATATCACATACTACTCTGGGACAAATAAGTAGAGACTGGTGGCAAATTTAATAAAAAAACAAGTCCCTATGGAGTTACTGGCTTTAAAGACTAAAATAACATAATGAACACCATCATGTAAAATAAATTCATATGACTTCCTAACATGCAAATGGTGCCATACCACGACACCTACATGGAATTTTGAAAAAAAAATATGTCTCTATTCCCAATACCTTCCTATGGGAAACTTACTAGGTAAGACTTTTGAACATAACAACACAAGAATTGTTATGTTCAAATAAAGGCCTCCTCCTCCCCTTCAGCCTTGCCTTTCCATCTCCAAAATTGGTGTCTTTACCAATCTTTTGTGTCACTTATTGTAAATAGCAGCAAATACTAAAGTTCCTATAGCCTAGGACCTCATAATCCAGAAATCCAGTCAGTACAGAATTCTTAAAAAAATAGTTTCAAACCCCTGGCTATCAGATATCACATACTACTCTGGTACACAGAAGTAGAGACTGGTGACAAATTTACCAAAACCAAGTCCCTGTGGAGTCACTGGTTTCAAAGACTAAAAAAAACACAGTGAACACCATCACTAAAATCAAATCAGATGACTTCCTAACCAGCAAATGGCGCCATACTATGACACCTACACAGAATTTTGAAAAAAGCAGACCTCTTTATTCCCAATACCTTTCAAGGTTATTGGTCTGTAGTATTTCTCCAAAACAAACATGATACCATCTCAGACCACACAATTTTACCTTGAGAGAGAGGAGCAATAACATAAGCATTACATCTCTCTTTATTGCCCTGACCAAATCTAGCTAAAGGGACCTACCCTAAGTTATTCCACTTCACATGAAGCACCAATATCCAAGGAGGGCCCAGCAACTGAACCAAACAAACCACTTCTGACCAGACATCTCCATTGGAAATTAGATGAACATAATGGAAATGACACAGTGATATGATAGCAATCTCACCATATTACCAATGTAACTATAATGATTTGAGGTACATCTAACTTCAATGTAACAGAATAACATATAAAATATAGTAAAATAATCTAGATAAAATCTCCATGATTATACACAGCCAATCAAAATCAAATGAGAGTACAACATTAACATGAAATGTGTGCAAGTATAAAACAAAATTGAAAACTATACCAAAAAATGTCCAACTTTTTTTACAATAAACAGGAAAACACAGAATTAATTCACCCAGAAGTGTATACCCCTTTACAAGCACTTTTTTTTACAAAATGTATTGATTCTATAGTACAACACATGATAGCTACGCATTGGAAAACGTACAAGGTCTGGATATCCTAAGTCTACACAATTTATCATCACACAAAAGCTCTCAAAATCTGCTTCAGTCCTGGTTCTTTATCTAAACCTATGCACCACTACAGGCATTGGCTTTAAGCCCAATATACATATGAGTCTCCAACCATTTGTAAAACAGCTCTTGGAATATTAGGTGAGTAAATAATGCTACTTCTATTATATTTGTCAGATAGTGGGTACATGAAGAATTTGGAAAAAAAGATAGCGAACTATGGGAAACTTACTAGATAAGACTTTTGAACATAACAACACAAGAATTGTTATCTTCAAATAAAGGCCTCCTCCTCCCCTTCAGCCTTTCCTCTCCATCTCCAAAATTGGTGTCTTTACCAATTCTTTGCGTTACTTATTATAAAAATAA
This sequence comes from Rhinoderma darwinii, assembly GCF_050947455.1. Lineage (NCBI taxonomy): Eukaryota > Metazoa > Chordata > Amphibia > Anura > Rhinodermatidae > Rhinoderma > Rhinoderma darwinii. Next base: position 178,207 of record NW_027461678.1, on the reverse strand, counting down.
GCAGACAGTAAAGTTCCCATAGCCTAAGACCTCATCATCCAGGAAACCAGTCAGTCCAGAATTCTTAGAAAAATAGTTTCAAATCCCTGCCTATGAGATATCACATACTACTCTGGGACAAATAAGTAGAGACTGGTGGCAAATTTAATAAAAAAACAAGTCCCTATGGAGTTACTGGCTTTAAAGACTAAAATAACATAATGAACACCATCATGTAAAATAAATTCATATGACTTCCTAACATGCAAATGGTGCCATACCACGACACCTACATGGAATTTTGAAAAAAAAATATGTCTCTATTCCCAATACCTTCCTATGGGAAACTTACTAGGTAAGACTTTTGAACATAACAACACAAGAATTGTTATGTTCAAATAAAGGCCTCCTCCTCCCCTTCAGCCTTGCCTTTCCATCTCCAAAATTGGTGTCTTTACCAATCTTTTGTGTCACTTATTGTAAATAGCAGCAAATACTAAAGTTCCTATAGCCTAGGACCTCATAATCCGGAAATCCAGTCAGTACAGAATTCTTAAAAAAATAGTTTCAAACCCCTGGCTATCAGATATCACATACTACTCTGGTACACAGAAGTAGAGACTGGTGACAAATTTACCAAAACCAAGTCCCTGTGGAGTCACTGGTTTCAAAGACTAAAAAAAACACAGTGAACACCATCACTAAAATCAAATCAGATGACTTCCTAACCAGCAAATGGCGCCATACTATGACACCTACACAGAATTTTGAAAAAAGCAGACCTCTTTATTCCCAATACCTTTCAAGGTTATCGGTCTGTAGTATTTCTCCAAAACAAACATGATACCATCTCAGACCACACAATTTTACCATGAAAAAGAGGAGCAATAACATAAGCATTACATCTCTCTGTATTGCCCTGACCAAATCTAGCTAAAGGGACCTACCCTAAGTTAATCCACTTCACATGAAGCACCAATATCCAAGGAGGGCCCAGCAACTGAACCAAACAAACCACTTCTGACCAGACATCTCCATTGGAAATTAGATGAACATAATGGAAATGACACAGTGATATGATAGCAATCTCACCATATTACCAATGTAACTATAATGATTTGAGGTACATCTAACTTCAATGTAACAGAATAACATATAAAATATAGTAAAAGAATCTAGATAAAATCTCCATGATTATACACAGCCAATCAAAATCAAATGAGAGTACAACATTAACATGAAATGTGTGCAAGTATAAAACAAAATTGAAAGCTATACCAACAAATCCCAACTTTTTTACAGTAAACAGGAAAACATTAATTCACCCAGAAGTGTATACCCCTTTACAAGCACTTTTTTTTTGACAAAATTTATTGATTCTATAGTACAACACATGATAGCTATGCATTGGAAAACATACAAGGTGTGGATTTCCTAAGTCTACACAATTTATCATCACACAAAAGCTCTCAAAATCTGCTTCAGTCCTGGTTCTTTATCTAAACCTATGGCACCACTACAGGCATTGGCTTTTAGCCCAATATACATATGAGTCTCCAACCATTTGTAAAACAGCTCTTGGTATATTAGGTGAGTAAATAATGCTACTTCTATTATATTTGTCAGATAGTGGGTACATGAAGAATTTGGAAAAAAAGATAGCAAGCTATGGGAAACTTACTAGATAAGACTTTTGAACATAACAACACAAGAATTGTTATCTTCAAATAAAGGCCTCCTCCTCCCCTTCAGCCTTTCCTCTCCATCTCCAAAATTGGTGTCTTTACCAATTCTTTGCGTTACTTATTATAAAAATCAGCAGACAGTAAAGTTCCCATAGCCTAAGACCTCATCATCCAGGAAACCAGTCAGTCCAGAATTCTTAAAAAAATAGTTTCAAATCCCTGCCTATGAGAGATCACATACTACTCTGGGACAAATAAGTAGAGACTGGTGGCAAATTTAATCAAAAAACAAGTCCCTATGGAGTCACTGGCTTTAAAGACTAAAATAACATAATGAACACCATCATGTAAAATAAACTCATATGACTTCCTAACATGCAAATGGTGCCATACCACGACACCTACATGGAATTTTGAAAAAAAAATATGTCTCTATTCCCAATACATTCCTATGGGAAACTTACTAGATAAGACTTTTGAACATAACAACACAACAATTGTTATCTTCAAATGAAGGCCTCCTCCTCCCCTTCAGCCTTGCCTCTCCATCTCCAAAATTGGTGTCTTTACCAATCTTATGTGTCACTTATTGTAAATAGCAGCAAATACTAAAGTTCCTATAGCCTAGGACCTCATAATCCGGAAATCCAGTCAGTACAGAATTCTTAAAAAAAATAGTTTCAAACCCCTGGCTATCAGATATCACATACTACTCTGGTACACAGAAGTAGAGACTGGTGACAAATTTACCAAAACCAAGTCCCTGTGGAGTCACTGGTTTCAAAGACTAAAAAAACACAGTGAACACCATCACTAAAATCAAATCAGATGACTTCCTAACCAGCAAATGGCGCCATACTATGACACCTACACAGAATTTTGAAAAAAGCAGACCTCTTTATTCCCAATACCTTTCAAGGTTATCGGTCTGTAGTATTTCTCCAAAACAAACATGATACCATCTCAGACCACACAATTTTACCATGAAAAAGAGGAGCAATAACATAAGCATTACATCTCTCTGTATTGCCCTGACCAAATCTAGCTAAAGGGACCTACCCTAAGTTAATCCACTTCACATGAAGCACCAATATCCAAGGAGGGCCCAGCAACTGAACCAAACAAACCACTTCTGACCAGACATCTCCATTGGAAATTAGATGAACATAATGGAAATGACACAGTGATATGATAGCAATCTCACCATATTACCAATGTAACTATAATGATTTGAGGTACATCTAACTTCAATGTAACAGAATAACATATAAAATATAGTAAAAGAATCTAGATAAAATCTCCATGATTATACACAGCCAATCAAAATCAAATGAGAGTACAACATTAACATGAAATGTGTGCAAGTATAAAACAAAATTGAAAACTATACCAACAAATCCCAACTTTTTTACAGTAAACAGGAAAACACAGAATTAATTCACCCAGAAGTGTATACCCCTTTACAAGCACTTTTTTTTTTACAAAATGTATTGATTCTATAGTACAACACATGATAGCTATGCATTGGAAAACATACAAGGTGTGGATTTCCTAAGTCTACACAATTTATCATCACACAAAAGCTCTCAATATCTGCTTCAGTCCTGGTTCTTTATCTAAACCTATGGCACCACTACAGGCATTGGCTTTTAGCCCAATATACATATGAGTCTCCAACCATTTGTAAAACAGCTCTTGGAATATTAGGTGAGTAAATAATGCTACTTCTATTATAATTGTCAGATAGTGGGTACATGAAGAATTTGGAAAAAAAGATAGCGAGCTATGGGAAACTTACTAGATAAGACTTTTGAACATAACAACACAAGAATTGTTATCTTCAAATAAAGGCCTCCTCCTCCCCTTCAGCCTTTCCTCTCCATCTCCAAAATTGGTGTCTTTACCAATTCTTTACGTTACTTATTATAAAAATCAGCAGACAGTAAAGTTCCCATACCCTAAGACCTCATCATCCAGGAAACCAGTCAGTCCAGAATTCTTAAAAAAATAGTTTCAAATCCCTGCCTATGAGATATCACATACTACTCTGGGACAAATAAGTAGAGACTGGTGGCAAATTTAATCAAAAAACAAGTCCCTATGGAGTCACTGGCTTTAAAGACTAAAATAACATAATGAACACCATCATGTAAAATAAATTCATATGACTTCCTAACATGCAAATGGTGCCATACCACGACACCTACATGGAATTTTGAAAAAAAAATATATCTCTATTCCCAATACATTCCTATGGGAAACTTACTAGATAAGACTTTTGAACATAACAACACAAGAATTGTTATCTTCAAATGAAGGCCTCCTCCTCCCCTTCAGCCTTGCCTCTCCATCTCCAAAATTGGTGTCTTTACCAATCTTATGTGTCACTTATTGTAAATAGCAGCAAATACTAAAGTTCCTATAGCCTAGGACCTCATAATCCGGAAATCCAGTCAGTACAGAATTCTTAAAAAAAATAGTTTCAAACCCCTGGCTATCAGATATCACATACTACTCTGGTACACAGAAGTAGAGACTGGTGACAAATTTACCAAAACCAAGTCCCTGTGTAGTCACTGGTTTCAAAGACTAAAAAAACACAGTGAACACCATCACTAAAATCAAATCAGATAACTTCCTAACCAGCAAATGGCGCCATACTATGACACCTACACAGAATTTTGAAAAAAGCAGACCTCTTTATTCCCAATACCTTTCAAGGTTATTGGTCTGTAGTATTTCTCCAAAACAAACATGATACCATCTCAGACCACACAATTTTACCTTGAGAAAGAGGAGCAATAACATAAGCATTACATCTCTCTTTATTGCCCTGACCAAATCCAGCTAAAGGGACCTACCCTAAGTTATTCCACTTCACATGAAGCACCAATATCCAAGGAGGGCCCAGCAACTGAACCAAACAAACCACTTCTGACCAGACATCTCCATTGGAAATTAGATGAACATAATGGAAATGACACAGTGATATGATAGCAATCTCACCATATTACCAATTTAACTATAATGATTTGAGGTACATCTAACTTCAATGTAACAGAATAACATATAAAATATAGTAAAAGAATCTAGATAAAATCTCCATGATTATACACAGCCAATCAAAATCAAATGAGAGTACAACATTAACATGAAATGTGTGCAAATATAAAACAAAATTGAAAACTATACCAAAAAATCACAACTTTTTTACAATAAACAGGAAAACACAGAATTAATTCACCCAGAAGTGTATACCCCTTTACAAGCACTTTTTTTTCCAAAATGTATTGATTCTATAGTACAACACATGATAGCTACGCATTGGAAAACGCACAAGAACTGGATATCCTAAGTCTACACAATTTATCATCACACAAAAGCTCTCAAAATCTGCTTCAGTCCTGGTTCTTTATCTAAACCTATGGCACCACTACAGGCATTGGCTTTAAGCCCAATATACATATGAGTCTCCAACCATTTGTAAAACAGCTCTTGGTATATTAGGTGAGTAAATAATGCTACTTCTATTATATTTGTCAGATAGTGGGTACATGAAGAATTTGGAAAAAAAGATAGCGAGCTATGGGAAACTTACTAGATAAGACTTTTGAACATAACAACACAAGAATTGTTATCTTCAAATAAAGGCCTCCTCTTCCCCTTCAGCCTTTCCTCTCCATCTCCAAAATTGGTGTCTTTACCAATTCTTTGCGTTACTTATTATAAAAATCAGTAGACAGTAAAGTTCCCATAGCCTAAGACCTCATCATCCAGGAAACCAGTCAGTCCAGAATTCTTAAAAAAATAGTTTCAAATCCCTGCCTATGAGATATCACATACTACTCTGGGAAAAATAAGTAGAGACTGGTGGCAAATTTAATCAAAAAACAAGTCCCTATGGAGTCACTGGCTTCAAAGACTAAAATAACATAATGAACACCATCATGTAAAATAAACTCATATGACTTCCTAACATGCAAATGGTGCCATACCACGACACCTACATGGAATTTTGAAAAAAAAATATGTCTCTATTCCCAATACATTCCTATGGGAAACTTACTAGATAAGACTTTTGAACATAACAACACAACAATTGTTATCTTCAAATGAAGGCCTCCTCCTCCCCTTCAGCCTTGCCTCTCCATCTCCAAAATTGGTGTCTTTACCAATCTTATGTGTCACTTATTGTAAATAGCAGCAAATACTAAAGTTCCTATAGCCTAGGACCTCATAATCCGGAAATCCAGTCAGTACAGAATTCTTAAAAAAAATAGTTTCAAACCCCTGGCTATCAGATATCACATACTACTCTGGTACACAGAAGTAGAGACTGGTGACAAATTTACCAAAACCAAGTCCCTGTGGAGTCACTGGTTTCAAAGACTAAAAAAACACAGTGAACACCATCACTAAAATCAAATCAGATGACTTCCTAACCAGCAAATGGCGCCATACTATGACACCTACACAGAATTTTGAAAAAAGCAGACCTCTTTATTCCCAATACCTTTCAAGGTTATCGGTCTGTAGTATTTCTCCAAAACAAACATGATACCATCTCAGACCACACAATTTTACCATGAAAAAGAGGAGCAATAACATAAGCATTACATCTCTCTGTATTGCCCTGACCAAATCTAGCTAAAGGGACCTACCCTAAGTTAATCCACTTCACATGAAGCACCAATATCCAAGGAGGGCCCAGCAACTGAACCAAACAAACCACTTCTGACCAGACATCTCCATTGGAAATTAGATGAACATAATGGAAATGACACAGTGATATGATAGCAATCTCACCATATTACCAATGTAACTATAATGATTTGAGGTACATCTAACTTCAATGTAACAGAATAACATATAAAATATAGTAAAAGAATCTAGATAAAATCTCCATGATTATACACAGCCAATCAAAATCAAATGAGAGTACAACATTAACATGAAATGTGTGCAAGTATAAAACAAAATTGAAAACTATACCAACAAATCCCAACTTTTTTACAGTAAACAGGAAAACACAGAATTAATTCACCCAGAAGTGTATACCCCTTTACAAGCACTTTTTTTTTTACAAAATGTATTGATTCTATAGTACAACACATGATAGCTATGCATTGGAAAACATACAAGGTGTGGATTTCCTAAGTCTACACAATTTATCATCACACAAAAGCTCTCAATATCTGCTTCAGTCCTGGTTCTTTATCTAAACCTATGGCACCACTACAGGCATTGGCTTTTAGCCCAATATACATATGAGTCTCCAACCATTTGTAAAACAGCTCTTGGAATATTAGGTGAGTAAATAATGCTACTTCTATTATAATTGTCAGATAGTGGGTACATGAAGAATTTGGAAAAAAAGATAGCGAGCTATGGGAAACTTACTAGATAAGACTTTTGAACATAACAACACAAGAATTGTTATCTTCAAATAAAGGCCTCCTCCTCCCCTTCAGCCTTTCCTCTCCATCTCCAAAATTGGTGTCTTTACCAATTCTTTACGTTACTTATTATAAAAATCAGCAGACAGTAAAGTTCCCATACCCTAAGACCTCATCATCCAGGAAACCAGTCAGTCCAGAATTCTTAAAAAAATAGTTTCAAATCCCTGCCTATGAGATATCACATACTACTCTGGGACAAATAAGTAGAGACTGGTGGCAAATTTAATCAAAAAACAAGTCCCTATGGAGTCACTGGCTTTAAAGACTAAAATAACATAATGAACACCATCATGTAAAATAAATTCATATGACTTCCTAACATGCAAATGGTGCCATACCACGACACCTACATGGAATTTTGAAAAAAAAATATATCTCTATTCCCAATACATTCCTATGGGAAACTTACTAGATAAGACTTTTGAACATAACAACACAAGAATTGTTATCTTCAAATGAAGGCCTCCTCCTCCCCTTCAGCCTTGCCTCTCCATCTCCAAAATTGGTGTCTTTACCAATCTTATGTGTCACTTATTGTAAATAGCAGCAAATACTAAAGTTCCTATAGCCTAGGACCTCATAATCCGGAAATCCAGTCAGTACAGAATTCTTAAAAAAAATAGTTTCAAACCCCTGGCTATCAGATATCACATACTACTCTGGTACACAGAAGTAGAGACTGGTGACAAATTTACCAAAACCAAGTCCCTGTGTAGTCACTGGTTTCAAAGACTAAAAAAACACAGTGAACACCATCACTAAAATCAAATCAGATAACTTCCTAACCAGCAAATGGCGCCATACTATGACACCTACACAGAATTTTGAAAAAAGCAGACCTCTTTATTCCCAATACCTTTCAAGGTTATTGGTCTGTAGTATTTCTCCAAAACAAACATGATACCATCTCAGACCACACAATTTTACCTTGAGAAAGAGGAGCAATAACATAAGCATTACATCTCTCTTTATTGCCCTGACCAAATCCAGCTAAAGGGACCTACCCTAAGTTATTCCACTTCACATGAAGCACCAATATCCAAGGAGGGCCCAGCAACTGAACCAAACAAACCACTTCTGACCAGACATCTCCATTGGAAATTAGATGAACATAATGGAAATGACACAGTGATATGATAGCAATCTCACCATATTACCAATTTAACTATAATGATTTGAGGTACATCTAACTTCAATGTAACAGAATAACATATAAAATATAGTAAAAGAATCTAGATAAAATCTCCATGATTATACACAGCCAATCAAAATCAAATGAGAGTACAACATTAACATGAAATGTGTGCAAATATAAAACAAAATTGAAAACTATACCAAAAAATCACAACTTTTTTACAATAAACAGGAAAACACAGAATTAATTCACCCAGAAGTGTATACCCCTTTACAAGCACTTTTTTTTCCAAAATGTATTGATTCTATAGTACAACACATGATAGCTACGCATTGGAAAACGCACAAGAACTGGATATCCTAAGTCTACACAATTTATCATCACACAAAAGCTCTCAAAATCTGCTTCAGTCCTGGTTCTTTATCTAAACCTATGGCACCACTACAGGCATTGGCTTTAAGCCCAATATACATATGAGTCTCCAACCATTTGTAAAACAGCTCTTGGTATATTAGGTGAGTAAATAATGCTACTTCTATTATATTTGTCAGATAGTGGGTACATGAAGAATTTGGAAAAAAAGATAGCGAGCTATGGGAAACTTACTAGATAAGACTTTTGAACATAACAACACAAGAATTGTTATCTTCAAATAAAGGCCTCCTCTTCCCCTTCAGCCTTTCCTCTCCATCTCCAAAATTGGTGTCTTTACCAATTCTTTGCGTTACTTATTATAAAAATCAGTAGACAGTAAAGTTCCCATAGCCTAAGACCTCATCATCCAGGAAACCAGTCAGTCCAGAATTCTTAAAAAAATAGTTTCAAATCCCTGCCTATGAGATATCACATACTACTCTGGGAAAAATAAGTAGAGACTGGTGGCAAATTTAATCAAAAAACAAGTCCCTATGGAGTCACTGGCTTCAAAGACTAAAATAACATAATGAACACCATCATGTAAAATAAACTCATATGACTTCCTAACAAGAAAAGGGTGCCATACCACGACACCTACATGGAATTTTGAAAAAAAAATATGTCTCTATTTCCAATACCTTCCTATGGGAAACTTACTAGATAAGACTTTTGAACATAACAACACAAGAATTGTTATCTTCAAATAAAGGCCTCCTCCTCCCCTTCAGCCTTGCCTCTCCATCTCCAAAATTGGTGTCTTTACCAATCTTATGTGTCACTTATTGTAAATAGCAGCAAATACTAAAGTTCCTATAGCCTAGGACCTCATAATCCGGAAATCCAGTCAGTACAGAATTCTTAAATAAATAGTTTCAAACCCCTGGCTATCAGATATCACATACTTCTCTGGTACACAGAAGTAGAGACTGGTGACAAATTTACCAAAACCAAGTCCCTGTGGAGTCACTGGTTTCAAAGACTAAAAAAACACAGTGAACACCATCACTAAAATCAAATCAGATGACTTCCTAACCAGCAAATGGCGCCATACTATGACACCTACACAGAATTTTGAAAAAAGCAGACCTCTTTATTCCCAATTCCTTTCAAGGTTATTATTCTGTGGTATTTCTCCAAAACAAACATGATACCATCTCAGACCACACAATTTTACCTTGAGAGAGAGGAGCAATAACATAAGCATTACATCTCTCTTTATTGCCCTGACCAAATCCAGCTAAAGGGACCTACCCTAAGTTATTCCACTTCACATGAAGCACCAATATCCAAGGAGGGCCCAGCAACTGAACCAAACAAACCACTTCTGACCAGACATCTCCATTGGAAATTAGATGAACATAATGGAAATGACACAGTGATATGATAGCAATCTCACCATATTACCAATGTAACTATAATGATTTGAGGTACATTTAACTTCAATGTAACAGAATAACATATAAAATATAGTAAAATAATCTAGATAAAATCTCCATGATTATACACAGCCAATTAAAATCAAATGAGAGTACAACATTAACATGAAATGTGTGTAAGTATAAAACAAAATTGAAAACTATACCAAAAAATCCCAACTTTTTTACAGTAAACAGGAAAACACAGAATAAATTCACCCAGAAGTGTATACCCCTTTAACAAGCACTTTTTTTTACAAAATGTATTGATTCTATAGTACAACACATGATAGCTATGCATTGGAAAACGTACAAGGTCTGGATATCCTAAGTCTACACAATTTATTATCACACAAAAGCTCTCAAAATCTGCTTCAGTCCTGGTTCTTTATCTAAACCTATGGCACCACTACAGGCATTGGCTTTAAGCCCAATATACATATGAGTCTCCAACCATTTGTAAAACAGCTCTTGGTATATTAGGTGAGTAAATAATGCTACTTCTATTATATTTGTCAGATAGTGGGTACATGAAAAATTTGGAAAAAAAGATAGCGAGCTATGGGAAACTTACTAGATAAGACTTTTGAACATAACAACACAAGAATTGTTATCTTCAAATAAAATCCTCCTCCTCCCCTTCAGCCTTTCCTCTCCATCTCAAAAATTGGTGTCTTTACCAATTCTTTGCGTTACTTATTATAAAAATCAGCAGACAGTAAAGTTCCCATAGCCTAAGACCTCATCATCCAGGAAACCAGTCAGTCCAGAATTCTTAAAAAAATAGTTTCAAATCCCTGCCTATGAGATATCACATACTACTCTGGGAAAAATAAGTAGAGACTGGTGGCAAATTTAATCAAAAAACAAGTCCCTATGGAGTCACTCGCTTCAAAGACTAAAATAACATAATGAACACCATCATGTAAAATAAACTCATATGACTTCCTAACAAGCAAATGGTGCCATACCACGACACCTACATGGAATTTTGAAAAAAAAATATTTCCCTATTCCCAATACCTTCCTATGGGAAACTTACTAGATAAGACTTTTGAACATAACAACACAAGAATTGTTATCTTCAAATAAAGGCCTCCTCCTCCCCTTCAGCCTTGCCTCTCCATCTCCAAAATTTGTGTCTTTACCAATCTTATGTGTCACTTATTGTAAATAGCAGCAAATACTAAAGTTCCTATAGCCTATGACCTCATAATGCGGAAATCCAGTCAGTACAGAATTCTTAAAAAAATAGTTTCAAACCCCTGGCTATCAGATATCACATACTACTCTGGTACACAGAAGTAGAGACTGGTGACAAATTTACCAAAACCAAGTCGCTGTGGAGTCACTGGTTTCAAAGACTAAAAAAACACAGTGAACACAATCACTAAAATCAAATCAGGTGACTTCCTAACCAGCAAATGGCGCCATACTATGACACCTACACAGAATTTTGAAAAAAGCAGACCTCTTTATTCCCAATACCTTTCAAGGTTATTGGTCTGTGGTATTTCTCCAAAACAAACATGATACCATCTCAGACCACACAATTTTACCTTGAGAGAGAGGAGCAATAACATAAGCATTACATCTCTCTTTATTGCCCTGACCAAATCCAGCTAAAGGGACCTACCCTAAGTTATTCCACTTCACATGAAGCACCAATATCCAAGGAGGGCCCAGCAACTGAACCAAACAAACCACTTCTGACCAGACATCTCCATTGGAAATTAGATGAACATAATGGAAATGACACAGTGATATGATAGCAATCTCACCATATTACCAATGTAACTATAATGATTTGAGGTACATCTAACTTCAATGTAACAGAATAACATATAAAATATAGTAAAATAATCTAGATAAAATCTCCATGATTATACACAGCCAATCAAAATCAAATGAGAGTACAACATTAACATGAAATGTGTGCAAGTATAAAACAAAATTGAAAACTATACCAAAAAAATCCCAACTTTTTTACAGTAAACAGGAAAACACAGAATTAATTCACCCAGAAGTGTATACCCCTTTACAAGCACTTTTTTTTTTACAAAATGTATTGATTCTATAGTACAACACATGATAGCTATGCATTGGAAAACGTACAAGGTCTGGATATCCTAAGTCTACACAATTTATCATCACATAAAAGCTCTCAAAATCTGCTTCAGTCCTGGTTCTTTATCTAAACATATGGCACCACTACAGGCATTGGCTTTAAGCCCAATATACATATGAGTCTCCAACCATTTGTAAAACAGCTCTTGGTATATTAGGTGAGTAAATAATGCTACTTCTATTATATTTGTCAGATAGTGGGTACATGAAGAATTTGGAAAAAAAAGATAGCGAGCTATGGGAAACTTACTAGATAAGACTTTTGAACATAACAACACAAGAATTTTTATCTTCAAATAAAGGCCTCCTCCTCCCCTTCAGCCTTCCCTCTCCATCTCCAAAATTGGTGTCTTTACCAATTCTTTGCGTTACTTATTATAAAAATCAGCAGACAGTAAAGTTCCCATAGCCTAAGACCTCATCATCCAGGAAACCAGTCAGTCCAGAATTCTTAAAAAAATTGTTTCAAATCCCTGCCTATGAGATATCACATACTACTCTGGGACAAATAAGTAGAGACTGGTGGCAAATTTAATCAAAAAACAAGTCCCTATGGAGTCACTGGCTTCAAAGACTAAAATAACATAATGAACACCATCATGTGAAATAAACTCATATGACTTCCTAACAAGCAAATGGTGCCATACCACGACACCTACATGGAATTTTGAAAAAAAAATATGTCTCTATTCCCAATACCTTCCTATGGGAAACTTACTAGATAAGACTTTTGAACATAACAACACAAGAATTGTTATCTTCAAATAAAGGCCTCCTCCTCCCCTTCAGCCTTGCCTCTCCATCTCCAAAATTGGTGTCTTTACCAATCTTATGTGTCACTTATTGTAAATAGCAGCAAATACTAAAGTTCCTATAGCCTATGACCTCATAATGCGGAAATCCAGTCAGTACAGAATTCTTAAAAAAATAGTTTCAAACCCCTGGCTATCAGATATCTCATACTACTCTGGTACACAGAAGTAGAGACTGGTGACAAATTTACCAAAACCAAGTCCCTGTGGAGTCACTGGTTTCAAAGACTAAAAAAACACAGTGAACACCATCACTAAAATCAAATCAGATGACTTCCTAACCAGCAAATGGCGCCATACTATGACACCTACACAGAATTTTGAAAAAAGCAGACCTCTTTATTCCCAATACCTTTCAAGGTTATTGGTCTGTGGTATTTCTCCAAAACAAACATGATACCATCTCAGACCACACAATTTTACCTTGAGAGAGAGGAGCAATAACATAAGCATTACATCTCTCTTTATTGCCCTGATCAAATCCAGCTAAAGGGACCTACCCTAAGTTATTCCACTTCACATGAAGCACCAATATCCAAGGAGGGCCCAGCAACTGAACCAAACAAAGCACTTCTGACCAGACATCTCCATTGGAAATTAGATGAACATAATGGAAATGACACAGTGATATGATAGCAATCTCACCATATTACCAATTTAACTACTATGATTTGAGGTACATCTAACTTCAATGTAACAGAATAACGTATAAAATATAGTAAAATAATCTAGATAAAATCTCCATGATTATACACAGCCAATCAAAATCAAATGAGAGTACAACATTAACATGAAATGTGTGCAAGTATAAAACAAAATTGAAAACTATACCAAAAAATTTCCAACTTTTTTACAATAAACAGGAAAACACAGAATTAATTTACCCAGAAGTGTATACCCCTTTACAAGCACTTTTTTTTTTACAAAATGTATTGATTCTATAGTACAACACATGATAGCTATGCATTGGAAAACATACAAGGTCTGGATATCCTAAGTCTACACAATTTATCATCACACAAAAGCTCTCAAAATCTGCTTCAGTCCTGGTTCTTTATCTAAACCTATGGCACCACTACAGGCATTGGCTTTAAGCCCAATATACATATGAGTCTCCAACCATTTGTAAAACAGCTCTTGGTATATTAGGTGAGTAAATAATGCTACTTATATTATATTTGTCAGATAGTGGGTACATGAAGAATTTGGAAAAAAAGATAGCGAGCTATGGGAAACTTACTAGATAAGACTTTTGAACATAACAACACAAGAATTGTTATCTTCAAATAAAGGCCTCCTCTTCCCCTTCAGCCTTTCCTCTCCATCTCCAAAATTGGTGTCTTTACAAATTCTTTGCGTTACTTATTATAAAAATCAGTAGACAGTAAAGTTCCCATAGCCTAAGACCTCATCATCCAGGAAACCAGTCAGTCCAGAATTCTTAAAAAAATAGTTTCAAATCCCTGCCTATGAGATATCACATACTACTCTGGGAAAAATAAGTAGAGACTGGTTTATAATTTAATCAAAAAACAAGTCCCTATGGAGTCACTCGCTTCAAAGACTAAAATAACATAATGAACACCATCATGTAAAATAAACTCATATGACTTCCTAACAAGCAAATGGTGCCATACCACGACACCTACATGGAATTTTGAAAAAAAAATATTTCTCTATTCCCAATACCTTCATATGGGAAACTTACTAGATAAGACTTTTGAACATAACAACACAAGAATTGTTATCTTCAAATAAAGGCCTCCTCCTCCCCTTCAGCCTTGCCTCTCCATCTCCAAAATTTGTGTCTTTACCAATCTTATGTGTCACTTATTGTAAATAGCAGCAAATACTAAAGTTCCTATAGCCTATGACCTCATAATGCGGAAATCCAGTCAGTACAGAATTCTTAAAAAAATAGTTTCAAACCCCTGGCTATCAGATATCACATACTACTCTGGTACACAGAAGTAGAGACTGGTGACAAATTTACCAAAACCAAGTCGCTGTGGAGTCACTGGTTTCAAAGACTAAAATAACACAGTGAACACCATCACTAAAATCAAGTCAGGTGACTTCCTAACCAGCAAATGGCGCCATACTATGACACCTACACAGAATTTTGAAAAAAGCAGACCTCTTTATTCCCAATACCTTTCAAGGTTATTGGTCTGTGGTATTTCTCCAAAACAAACATGATACCATCTCAGACCACACAATTTTACCTTGAGAGAGAGGAGCAATAACATAGGCATTACATCTCTCTTTATTGCCCTGACCAAATCCAGCTAAAGGGACCTACCCTAAGTTATTCCACTTCACATGAAGCACCAATATCCAAGGAGGGCCCAGCAACTGAACCAAAAAAAACACTTCTGACCAGACATCTCCATTGGAAATTAGATGAACATAATGGAAATGACACAGTGATATGATAGCAATCTCACCATATTACCAATGTAACTATAATGATTTGAGGTACATCTAACTTCAATGTAACAGAATAACATATAAAATATAGTAAAAGAATCTAGATAAAATCTCCATGATTATACACAGCCAATCAAAACCAAATGAGAGTACAACATTAACATGAAATGTGTGCAAGTATAAAACAAAATTGAAAACTATACCAAAAAATTTCCAACTTTTTTACAATAAACAGGAAAACACAGAATTAATTCACCCAGAAGTGTATACCCCTTTACAAGCACTTTTTTTTTTACAAAATGTATTGATTCTATAGTACAACAAATGATAGCTACGCATTGGAAAACGTACAAGGTCTGGATATCCTAAGTCTACACAATTTATCATCACACAAAAGCTCTCAAAATCTGCTTCAGTCCTGGTTCTTTATCTAAACCTATTGCACCACTACAGGCATTGGCTTTAAGCCCAATATACATATGAGTCTCCAACCATTTGTAAAACAGCTCTTGGTATATTAGGTGAGTAAATAATGCTACTTCTATTATATTTGTCAGATAGTGGGTACATGAAGAATTTGGAAAAAAAGATAGCGAGCTATGGGAAACTTACTAGATAAGACTTTTGAACATAACAACACAAGAATTGTTATCTTCAAATAAAGGCCTCCTCCTCCCCTTCAGCCTTTCCTCTCCATCTCCAAAATTGGTGTCTTTACCAATTCTTTGCATTACTTATTATAAAAATCAGCAGACAGTAAAGTTCCCATAGCCTAAGACCTCATCATCCAGGAAACCAGTCAGTCCAGAATTCTTAAAAAAATAGTTTCAAATCCCTGCCTATGAGATATCACATACTACTCTGGGACAAATAAGTAGAGACTGGTGGAAAATTTAATCAAAAAACAAGTCCCTATGGAGTCACTGGCTTCAAAGACTAAAATAACATAATGAACTCCATCATGTAAAATAAACTCATATGACTTCCTAACAAGCAAATGGTGCCATACCACGACACCTACATGGAATTTTGAAAAAAAAATATGTCTCTATTCCCAATACCTTCCTATGGGAAACTTACTAGATAAGACTTTTGAACATAACAACACAAGAATTGTTATCTTCAAATAAAGGCCTCCTCCTCCCCTTCAGCCTTTCCTCTCCATCTCCAAAATTGGTGTCTTTACCAATCTTATGTGTCACTTATTGTAAATAGCAGCAAATACTAAAGTTCCTATAGCCTAGGACCTCATAATGCGAAAATCCAGTCAGTACAGAATTCTTAAAAAAATTGTTTCAAACCCCTGGCTATCAGATATCACATACTACTCTGGTACACAGAAGTAGAGACTGGTGACAAATTTACCAAAACCAAGTCCCTGTGGAGTCACTGGTTTCAAAGACTAAAAAAACACAGTGAACACCATCACTAAAATCAAATCAGGTGACTTCCTAACCAGCAAATGGCGCCATACTATGACACCTACACAGAATTTTGAAAAAAGCAGACCTCTTTATTCCCAATACCTTTCAAGGTTATTGGTCTGTGGTATTTCTCCAAAGCAAACATGATACCATCTCAGACCACACAATTTTACCTTGAGAGAGAGGAGCAATAACATAGGCATTACATCTCTCTTTATTGCCCTGACCAAATCCAGCTAAAGGGACCTACCCTAAGTTAATCCACTTCACATGAAGCACCAATATCCAAGGAGGGCCCAGCAACTGAACCAAACAAACCACTTCTGACCAGACATCTCCATTGGAAATTAGATGAACATAATGGAAATGACACAGTGATATGATAGCAATCTCACCATATTACCAATGTAACTATAATGATTTGAGGTACATCTAACTTCAATGTAACAGAATAACATATAAAATATAGTAAAAGAATCTAGATAAAATCTCCATGATTATACATAGCCAATCAAAATCAAATGAGAGTACAACATTAACATGAAATGTGTGCAAGTATAAAACAAAATTGAAAACTATACCAAAAAATGTCCAACTTTTTTACAATAAACAGGAAAACACAGAATTAATTCACCCAGAAGTGTATACCCCTTTACAAGCACTTTTTTTTTTAAAAAAATGTATTGATTCTATAGTACAACAAATGATAGCTACGCATTGGAAAACGTACAAGGTCTGGATATCCTAAGTCTACACAATTTATCATCACACAAAAGCTCTCAAAATCTGCTTCAGTCCTGGTTCTTTATCTAAACCTATGGCACCACTACAGGCATTGGCTTTAAGTCCAATATACATATGAGTCTCCAACCATTTGTAAAACAGCTCTTGGAATATTAGGTGAGTAAATAATGCTACTTCAATTATATTTGTCAGATAGTGGGTACATGAAGAATTTGGAAAAAAAGATAGCGAGCTATGGGAAACTTACTAGATAAGACTTTTGAACATAACAACACAAGAATTGTTATCTTCAAATAAAGGCCTCCTCCTCCCCTTCAGCCTTTCCTCTCCATCTCCAAAATTGGTGTCTTTACCAATTCTTTGCGTTACTTATTATAAAAATCAGCAGACAGTAAAGTTCCCATAGCCTAAGACCTCATCATCCAGGAAACCAGTCAGTCCAGAATTCTTAAAAAAATAGTTTCAAATCCCTGCCTATGAGATATCACATACTACTCTGGGACAAATAAGTAGAGACTGGTGGCAAATTTAATCAAAAAACAAGTCCCTATGGAGTCACTGGCTTCAAAGACTAAAATAACATAATGAACACCATCATGTAAAATAAACTCATATGACTTCCTAACAAGCAAATGGTGCCATACCACGACACCTACATGGAATTTTGAAAAAAAAATATGTCTCTATTCCCAATACCTTCCTATGGGAAACTTACAAGATAAGACTTTTGAACATAACACAAGAATTGTTATCTTCAAATAAAGGCCTCCTCCTCCCCTTCAGCCTTTCCTCTCCATCTCCAAAATTGGTGTCTTTACCAATCTTATGTGTCACTTATTGTAAATAGCAGCAAATACTAAAGTTCCTATAGCCTAGGACCTCATAATGCAGAAATCCAGTCAGTACAGAATTCTTAAAAAAATTGTTTCAAACCCCTGGCTATCAGATATCACATACTACTCTGGTACACAGAAGTAGAGACTGGTGACAAATTTACCAAAACCAAGTCCCTGTGGAGTCACTGGTTTCAAAGACTAAAAAAACACAGTGAACACCATCACTAAAATCAAATCAGATGACTTCCTAACCAGCAAATGGCGCTATACTATGACACCTACACAGAATTTTGAAAAAAGCAGACCTCTTTATTCCCAATACCTTTCAAGGTTATTGGTCTGTGGTATTTCTCCAAAACAAACATGATACCATCTCAGACCACACAATTTTACCTTGAGAGAGAGGAGCAATAACATAGGCATTACATCTCTCTTTATTGCCCTGACCAAATCCAGCTAAAGGGACCTACCCTAAGTTAATCCACTTCACATGAAGCACCAATATCCAAGGAGGGCCCAGCAACTGAACCAAACAAACCACTTCTGACCAGACATCTCCATTGGAAATTAGATGAACATAATGGAAATGACACAGTGATATGATAGCAATCTCACCATATTACCAATGTAACTATAATGATTTGAGGTACATCTAACTTCAATGTAACAGAATAACATATAAAATATAGTAAAAGAATCTAGATAAAATCTCCATGATTATACACAGCCAATCAAAATCAAATGAGAGTACAACATTAACATGAAATGTGTGCAAGTATAAAACAAAATTGAAAACTATACCAAAAAATTTCCAACTTTTTTACAATAAACAGGAAAACACAGAATTAATTCACCCAGAAGTGTATACCCCTTTACAAGCACTTTTTTTTTTTTACAAAATGTATTGATTCTATAGTACAACAAATGATAGCTACGCATTGGAAAACGTACAAGGTCTGGATATCCTAAGTCTACACAATTTATCATCACACAAAAGCTCTCAAAATCTGCTTCAGTCCTGGTTCTTTATCTAAACCTATGGCACCACTACAGGCATTGGCTTTAAGTCCAATATACATATGAGTCTCCAACCATTTGTAAAACAGCTCTTGGAATATTAGGTGAGTAAATAATGCTACTTCAATTATATTTGTCAGATAGTGGGTACATGAAGAATTTGGAAAAAAAGATAGCGAGCTATGGGAAACTTACTAGATAAGACTTTTGAACATAACAACACAAGAATTGTTATCTTCAAATAAAGGCCTCCTCCTCCCCTTCAGCCTTTCCTCTCCATCTCCAAAATTGGTGTCTTTACCAATTCTTTGCGTTACTTATTATAAAAATCAGCAGACAGTAAAGTTCCCATAGCCTAAGACCTCATCATCCAGGAAACCAGTCAGTCCAGAATTCTTAAAAAAATAGTTTCAAATCCCTGCCTATGAGATATCACATACTACTCTGGGACAAATAAGTAGAGACTGGTGGCAAATTTAATCAAAAAACAAGTCCCTATGGAGTCACTGGCTTCAAAGACTAAAATAACATAATGAACACCATCATGTAAAATAAACTCATATGACTTCCTAACAAGCAAATGGTGCCATACCACGACACCTACATGGAATTTTGAAAAAAAAAATATGTCTCTATTCCCAATACCTTCCTATGGGAAACTTACTAGATAAGACTTTTGAACATAACACAAGAATTGTTATCTTCAAATAAAGGCCTCCTCCTCCCCTTCAGCCTTTCCTCTCCATCTACAAAATCGGTGTCTTTACCAATCTTATGTGTCACTTATTGTAAATAGCAGCAAATACTAAAGTTCCTATAGCCTAGGACCTCATAATGTGGAAATCCAGTCAGTACAGAATTCTTAAAAAAATAGTTTCAAACCCCTGGCTATCAGCTATCACATACTACTCTGGTACACAGAAGTAGAGACTGGTGACAAATTTACCAAAACCAAGTCCCTGTGGAGTCACTGGTTTCAAAGACTAAAAAAACACAGTGAACACCATCACTAAAATCAAATCAGGTGACTTCCTAACCAGCAAATGGCGCCATACTATGACACCTACACAGAATTTTGAAAAAAGCAGACCTCTTTATTCCCAATACCTTTCAAGGTTATTGGTCTGTGGTATTTCTCCAAAACAAACATGATACCATCTCAGACCACACAATTTTACCTTGAGAGAGAGAGAGGAGCAATAACATAAGCATTACATCTCTCTTTATTGCCCTGACCAAATCCAGCTAAAGGGACCTACCCTAAGTTATTCCACATCACATGAAGCACCAATATCCAAGGAGGGCCCAGCAACTGAACCAAACAAACCACTTCTGACCAGACATCTCCATTGGAAATTAGATGAACATAATGGAAATGACACAGTGATATGATAGCAATCTCACCATATTACCAATGTAACTATAATGATTTGAGGTACATCTAACTTCAATGTAACAGAATAACATATAAAATATAGTAAAATAATCTAGATAAAATCTCCATGATTATACACAGCCAATCAAAATCAAATGAGAGTACAACATTAACATGAAATGTGTGCAAGTATAAAACAAAATTGAAAACTATACCAAAAAAATCCCAACTTTTTTACAGTAAACAGGAAAACACAGAATTAATTCACCCAGAAGTGTATACCCCTTTACAAGCACTTTTTTTTTTACAAAATGTATTGATTCTATAGTACAACACATGATGGCTATGCATTGGAAAACGTACAAGGTCTGGATATCCTAAGTCTACACAATTTATCATCACATAAAAGCTCTCTAAATCTGCTTCAGTCCTGGTTCTTTATCTAAACATATGGCACCACTACAGGCATTGGCTTTAAGCCCAATATACATATGAGTCTCCAACCATTTGTAAAACAGCTCTTGGTATATTAGGTAAGTAAATAATGCTACTTCTATTATATTTGTCAGATAGTGGGTACATGAAGAATTTGGAAAAAAAGATAGCGAGCTATGGGAAACTTACTAGATAAGACTTTTGAACATAACAACACAAGAATTTTTATCTTCAAATAAAGGCCTCCTCCTCCCCTTCAGCCTTTCCTCTCCATCTCCAAAATTGGTGTCTTTACCAATTCTTTGCGTTACTTATTATAAAAATCAGCAGACAGTAAAGTTCCCATAGCCTAAGACCTCATCATCCAGGAAACCAGTCAGTCCAGAATTCTTAAAAAAAATAGTTTCAAATCCCTGCCTATGAGATATCACATACTACTCTGGGACAAATAAGTAGAGACTGGTGGCAAATTTAATCAAAAAACAAGTCCCTATGGAGTCACTGGCTTCAAAGACTAAAATAACATAATGAACACCATCATGTAAAATAAACTCATATGACTTCCTAACAAGCAAATGGTGCCATACCACGACACCTACATGGAATTCTGAAAAATAAATATGTCTCTATTCCCAATTCCTTCTTATGGGAAACTTACTAGATAAGACTTTTGAACATAACAACACAAGAATTGTTATCTTCAAATAAAGGCCTCCTCCTCCCCTTCAGCCTTTCCTCTCCATCTCCAAAATTGGTGTCTTTACCAATCTTATGTGTCACTTATTGTAAATAGCAGCAAATACTAAAGTTCCTATAGCCTAGGACCTCATAATGCGGAAATCCAGTCAGTACAGAATTCTTAAAAAAATAGTTTCAAACCCCTGGCTATCAGATATCACATACTACTCTGGTACACAGAAGTAGAGACTGGTGACAAATTTACCAAAACCAAGTCCCTGTGGAGTCACTGGTTTCAAAGACTAAAAAAACACAGTGAACACCATCACTAAAATCAAATCAGGTGACTTCCTAACCAGCAAATGGCGCCATACTATGACACCTACACAGAATTTTGAAAAAAGCAGACCTCTTTATTCCCAATACCTTTCAAGGTTATTGGTCTGTGGTATTTCTCCAAAACAAACATGATACCATCTCAGACCACACATTTTTACCTTGAGAGAGAGAGGAGCAATAACATAAGCATTACATCTCTCTTTATTGCCCTGACCAAATCCAGCTAAAGGGACCTACCCTAAGTTATTCCACTTCACATGAAGCACCAATATCCAAGGAGGGCCCAGCTACTGAACCAAACAAACCACTTCTGACCAGACATCTCCATTGGAAATTAGATGAACATAATGGAAATGACACAGTGATATGATAGCAATCTCACCATATTACCAATGTAACTATAATGATTTGAGGTACATCTAACTTCAATGTAACAGAATAACATATAAAATATAGTAAAAGAATCTAGATAAAATCTCCATGATTATACACAGCCAATCAAAATCAAATGAGAGTACAACATTAACATGAAATGTGTGCAAGTATAAAACAAAATTGAAAACTATACCAAAAAATGTCCAACTTTTTTACAATAAACAGGAAAACACAGAATTAATTCACCCAGAAGTGTATACCCCTTTACAAGCACTTTTTTTTTTACAAAATGTATTGATTCTATAGTACAACACATGATAGCTACGCATTGGAAAACGTACAAGGTCTGGATATCCAAAGTCTACACAATTTATCATCACACAAAAGCTCTCAAAATCTGCTTCAGTCCTGGTTCTTTATCGAAACATATGGCACCACTACAGGCATTGGCTTTAAGCCCAATATACATATGAGTCTCCAAC
Organism: Rhinoderma darwinii; assembly: GCF_050947455.1. Lineage (NCBI taxonomy): Eukaryota > Metazoa > Chordata > Amphibia > Anura > Rhinodermatidae > Rhinoderma > Rhinoderma darwinii. The sequence goes on along the minus strand of NW_027461678.1, from coordinate 155,043 downwards.
CATTTGTAAAACAGCTCTTGGTATATTAGGTGAGTAAATAATGCTACTTCTATTATATTTGTCAGATAGTGGGTACATGAAGAATTTAGAAAAAAAGATAGCGAGCTATGGGAAACTTACTAGATAAGACTTTTGAACATAACAACACAAGAATTGCTATCTTCAAATAAAGGCCTCCTCCTCCCCTTCAGCCTTTCCTCTCCATCTCCAAAATTGGTGTCTTTACCAATTCTTTGCGTTACTTATTATAAAAATCAGCAGACAGTAAAGTTCCCATAGCCTAAGACCTCATAATCCAGGAAACCAGTCAGTCCAGAATTCTTAAAAAAATAGTTTCAAATCCCTGCCTATGAGATATCACATACTACTCTGGGACAAATAAGTAGAGACTGGTGGCAAATTTAATCGAAAAACAAGTCCCTATAGAGTCACTGGCTTCAAAGACTAAAATAACATAATGAACACCATCCTGTAAAATAAACTCATATGACTTCCTAACAAGCAAATGGTGCCATACCACGACACCTACATGGAATTTTGAAAAAAAAATATGTCTCTATTCCCAATACCTTCCTATGGGAAACTTACTAGATAAGACTTTTGAACATAACAACACAAGAATTGTTATCTTCAAATAAAGGCCTCCTCCTCCCCTTCAGCCTTGCCTCTCCATCTCCAAAATTGGTGTCTTTACCAATCTTATGTGTCACTTATTGTAAATAGCAGCAAATACTAAAGTTCCTATAGCCTAGGACCTCATAATCCGGAAATCCAGTCAGTACAGAATTCTTAAAAAAATAGTTTCAAACCCCTGGCTATCAGATATCACATACTACTCTGGTACACAGAAGTAGAGACTGGTGACAAATTTACCAAAACCAAGTCCCTGTGGAGTCACTGGTTTCAAAGACTAAAAAAAAAACAGTGAACACCATCACTAAAATAAAATCAGATGACTTCCTAACCAGCAAATGGCGCCATACTATGACACCTACACAGAATTTTGAAAAAAGCAGACCTCTTTATTCCCAATACCTTTTAAGGTTATTGGTCTGTGGTATTTCTCCAAAACAAACATGATACCATCTCAGACCACACAATTTTTCCTTGAGAGAGAGGAGCAATAACATAAGCATTACATCTCTCTTTATTGCCCTGACCAAATCCAGCAAAAGGGACCTACCCTAAGTAATTCCACTTCACATGAAGCACCAATATCCAAGGAGGGCCCAGCAACTGAACCAAACAAACCACTTCTGACCAGACATCTCCATTGGAAATTAGATGAACATAATGGAAATGACACAGTGATATGATAGCAATCTCACCATATTACCAATGTAACTATAATGATTTGAGGTACATCTAACTTCAATGTAACAGAATAACATATAAAATATAGTAAAAGAATCTAGATAAAATCTCCATTATTATACACAGCCAATCAAAATCAAATGAGAGTACAACATTAACATGAAATGTGTGCAAGTATAAAACAAAATTGAAAACTATACCAAAAAAATTCCAACTTTTTTACAATAAACAGGAAAACACTGAATTTATTCACCCAGAAGTGTATACCCCTTTACAAGCACTTTTTTTTTTACAAAATGTATTGATTCTATAGTACAACACATGATAGCTACGCATTGGAAAACGTACAAGGTCTGGATATCCTAAGTCTACACAATTTATCATCACACAAAAGCTCTCAAAATCTGCTTCAGTCCTGGTTCTTTATCTAAACCTATGGCACCACTACAGGCATTGGCTTTAAGCCCAATATACATATGAGTCTCCAACCATTTGTAAAACAGCTCTTGGAATATTAGGTGAGTAAATAATGCTACTTCTATTATATTTGTCAGATAGTGGGTACATGAAGAATTTGGAAAAAAAGATAGCGAGCTATGGGAAACTTACTAGATAAGACTTTTGAACATAACAAAACAAGAATTGTTATCTTCAAATAAAGGCCTCCTCCTCCCCTTCAGCCTTTCCTCTCCATCTCCAAAATTGGTGTCTTTACCAATTCTTTGCGTTACTTATTATAAAAATTAGCAGACAGTAAAGTTCCCATAGCCTAAGACCTCATCATCCAGGAAACCAGTCAGTCCAGAATTCTTAAAAAAATAGTTTCAAATCCCTGCCTATGAGATATCACATACTACTCTGGGACAAATAAGTAGAGACTGGTGGCAAATGTAATCAAAAAACAAGTCCCTATAGAGTCACTGGCTTCAAAGACTAAAATAACATAATGAACACCATCATGTAAAATAAACTCATATGACTTCCTAACAAGCAAATGGTGCCATACCACGACACCTACATGGAATTTTGAAAAAAAAATATGTCTCTATTCCCAATACCTTCCTATGGGAAACTTACTAGATAAGACTTTTGAACATAACAACACAAGAATTGTTATGTTCAAATAAAGGCCTCCTCCTCCCCTTCAGCCTTGCCTCTCCATCTCCAAAATTGGTGTCTTTACCAATCTTATGTGTCACTTATTGTAAATAGCAGCAAATACTAAAGTTCCTATAGCCTAGGACCTCATAATCCGGAAATCCAGTCAGTACAGAATTCTTAAAAAAATAGTTTCAAACCCCTGGCTATCAGATATCACATACTACTCTGGTACACAGAAGTAGAGACTGGTGACAAATTTACCAAAACCAAGTCCCTGTGGAGTCACTGGTTTCAAAGACTAAAAAAAAAAACAGTGAACACCATCACTAAAATCAAATCAGATGACTTCCTAACCAGCAAATGGCGCAATACTATGACACCTACACAGAATTTTGAAAAAAGCAGACCTCTTTATTCCCAATACCTTTTAAGGTTATTGGTCTGTGGTATTTCTCCAAAACAAACATGATACCATCTCAGACCACACAATTTTACCTTGAGAGAGAGGAGCAATAACATAAGCATTACATCTCTCTTTATTGCCCTGACCAAATCCAGCAAATGGGACCTACCCTAAGTAATTCCACTTCACATGAAGCACCAATATCCAAGGAGGGCCCAGCAACTGAACCAAACAAACCACTTCTGACCAGACATCTCCATTGGAAATTATATGAACATAATGGAAATGACACAGTGATATGATAGCAATCTCACCATATTACCAATGTAACTATAATGATTTGAGGTACATCTAACTTCAATGTAACAGAATAACATATAAAATATAGTAAAAGAATCTAGATAAAATCTCCATGATTATACACAGCCAATCAAAATCAAATGAGAGTACAACATTAACATGAAATGTGTGCAAGTATAAAACAAAATTGAAAACTATACCAAAAAATGTCCAACTTTTTTACAATAAACAGGAAAACACAGAATTAATTCACCCAGAAGTGTATACCCCTTTACAAGCACTTTTTTTTTACAAAATGTATTGATTCTATAGTACAACACATGATAGCTACGCATTGGAAAACGTACAAGGTCTGGATATCCAAAGTCTACACAATTTATCATCACACAAAAGCTCTCAAAATCTGCTTCAGTCCTGGTTCTTTATCTAAACCTATGGCACAACTACAGGCATTGGCTTTAAGCCCAATATACATATGAGTCTCCAACCATTTGTAAAACAGCTCTTGGTATATTAGGTGAGTAAATAATGCAACTTCTATTATATTTGTCAGATAGTGGGTACATGAAGAATTTAGAAAAAAAGATAGCGAGCTATGGGAAACTTACTAGATAAGACTTTTGAACATAACAACACAAGAATTGCTATCTTCAAATAAAGGCCTCCTCCTCCCCTTCAGCCTTTCCTCTCCATCTCCAAAATTGGTGTCTTTACCAATTCTTTGCGTTACTTATTATAAAAATCAGCAGACAGTAAAGTTCCCATAGCCTAAGACCTCATCATCCAGGAAACCAGTCAGTCCAGAATTCTTAAAAAAATAGTTTCAAATCCCTGCCTATGAGATATCACATACTACTCTGGGACAAATAAGTAGAGACTGGTGGCAAATTTAATCAAAAAACAAGTCCCTATGGAGTCACTGGCTTCAAAGACTAAAATAACATAATGAACACCATCATGTAAAATAAACTCATATGACTTCCTAACAAGCAAATGGTGCCATACCACGACACCTACATGGAATTTTGAAAATAAAAAAAAGTGTCTCTATTCCCAATACCTTCCTATGGGAAACTTACTAGATAAGACTTTTGAACATAACAACACAAGAATTGTTATCTTCAAATAAAGGCCTCCTCCTCCCCTTCAGCCTTGCCTCTCCATCTCCAAAATTGGTGTCTTTACCAATCTTATGTGTCACTTATTGTAAATAGCAGCAAATACTAAAGTTCCTATAGCCTAGGACCTCATAATCCGGAAATCCAGTCAGTACAGAATTCTTAAAAAAATAGTTTCAAACCCCTGGCTATCAGATATCACATACTACTCTGGTACACAGAAGTAGAGACTGGTGACAAATTTACCAAAAGTAAGTACCTGTGGAGTCACTGGTTTCAAAGACTAAAAAAACACAGTGAACACCATCACTAAAATCAAATCAGATGACTTCCTAACCAGCAAATGGTGCCATACTATGACACCTACACAGAATTTTGAAAAAAGCAGACCTCTTTATGCCCAATACCTTTCAAGGTTATTGGTCTGTGGTATTTCTCCAAAACAAACATGATACCATCTCAGACCACACAATTTTACCTTGAGAGAGAGGAGCAATAACTTAAGCATTACATCTCTCTTTATTGCCCTGATCAAATCCAGCTAAAGGGACCTACCCTAAGTTATTCCACTTCACATGAAGCACCAATATCCAAGGAGGGCCCAGCAACTGAACCAAACAAACCACTTCTGACCAGACATCTCCATTGGAAATTAGATGAACATAATGGAAATGACACAGTGATATGATAGCAATCTCACCATATTACCAATGTAACTATAATGATTTGAGGTACATCTAACTTCAATGTAACAGAATAACATATAAAATATAGTAAAAGAATCTAGATAAAATCTCCATTATTATACACAGCCAATCAAAATCAAATGAGAGTACAACATTAACATGAAATGTGTGCAAGTATAAAACAAAATTGAAAACTATACCAAAAAAATCCCAACTTTTTTACAATAAACAGGAAAACACTGAATTAATTCACCCAGAAGTGTATACCCCTTTACAAGCACTTTTTTTTTTACAAAATGTATTGATTCTATAGTACAACACATGATAGCTACGCATTGGAAAACGTACAAGGTCTGGATATCCTAAGTCTACACAATTTATCATCACACAAAAGCTCTCAAAATCTGCTTCAGTCCTGGTTCTTTATCTAAACCTATGGCACCACTACAGGCATTGGCTTTAAGCCCAATATACATATGAGTCTCCAACCATTTGTAAAACAGCTCTTGGAATATTAGGTGAGTAAATAATGCTACTTCTATTATATTTGTCAGATAGTGGGTACATGAAGAATTTGGAAAAAAAGATAGCGAGCTATGGGAAACTTACTAGATAAGACTTTTGAACATAACAAAACAAGAATTGTTATCTTCAAATAAAGGCCTCCTCCTCCCCTTCAGCCTTTCCTCTCCATCTCCAAAATTGGTGTCTTTACCAATTCTTTGCGTTACTTATTATAAAAATTAGCAGACAGTAAAGTTCCCATAGCCTAAGACCTCATCATCCAGGAAACCAGTCAGTCCAGAATTCTTAAAAAAATAGTTTCAAATCCCTGCCTATGAGATATCACATACTACTCTGGGACAAATAAGTAGAGACTGGTGGCAAATGTAATCAAAAAACAAGTCCCTATAGAGTCACTGGCTTCAAAGACTAAAATAACATAATGAACACCATCATGTAAAATAAACTCATATGACTTCCTAACAAGCAAATGGTGCCATACCACGACACCTACATGGAATTTTGAAAAAAAAATATGTCTCTATTCCCAATACCTTCCTATGGGAAACTTACTAGATAAGACTTTTGAACATAACAACACAAGAATTGTTATGTTCAAATAAAGGCCTCCTCCTCCCCTTCAGCCTTGCCTCTCCATCTCCAAAATTGGTGTCTTTACCAATCTTATGTGTCACTTATTGTAAATAGCAGCAAATACTAAAGTTCCTATAGCCTAGGACCTCATAATCCGGAAATCCAGTCAGTACAGAATTCTTAAAAAAATAGTTTCAAACCCCTGGCTATCAGATATCACATACTACTCTGGTACACAGAAGTAGAGACTGGTGACAAATTTACCAAAACCAAGTCCCTGTGGAGTCACTGGTTTCAAAGACTAAAAAAAAAAACAGTGAACACCATCACTAAAATCAAATCAGATGACTTCCTAACCAGCAAATGGCGCAATACTATGACACCTACACAGAATTTTGAAAAAAGCAGACCTCTTTATTCCCAATACCTTTTAAGGTTATTGGTCTGTGGTATTTCTCCAAAACAAACATGATACCATCTCAGACCACACAATTTTACCTTGAGAGAGAGGAGCAATAACATAAGCATTACATCTCTCTTTATTGCCCTGACCAAATCCAGCAAATGGGACCTACCCTAAGTAATTCCACTTCACATGAAGCACCAATATCCAAGGAGGGCCCAGCAACTGAACCAAACAAACCACTTCTGACCAGACATCTCCATTGGAAATTATATGAACATAATGGAAATGACACAGTGATATGATAGCAATCTCACCATATTACCAATGTAACTATAATGATTTGAGGTACATCTAACTTCAATGTAACAGAATAACATATAAAATATAGTAAAAGAATCTAGATAAAATCTCCATGATTATACACAGCCAATCAAAATCAAATGAGAGTACAACATTAACATGAAATGTGTGCAAGTATAAAACAAAATTGAAAACTATACCAAAAAATGTCCAACTTTTTTACAATAAACAGGAAAACACAGAATTAATTCACCCAGAAGTGTATACCCCTTTACAAGCACTTTTTTTTTACAAAATGTATTGATTCTATAGTACAACACATGATAGCTACGCATTGGAAAACGTACAAGGTCTGGATATCCAAAGTCTACACAATTTATCATCACACAAAAGCTCTCAAAATCTGCTTCAGTCCTGGTTCTTTATCTAAACCTATGGCACAACTACAGGCATTGGCTTTAAGCCCAATATACATATGAGTCTCCAACCATTTGTAAAACAGCTCTTGGTATATTAGGTGAGTAAATAATGCAACTTCTATTATATTTGTCAGATAGTGGGTACATGAAGAATTTAGAAAAAAAGATAGCGAGCTATGGGAAACTTACTAGATAAGACTTTTGAACATAACAACACAAGAATTGCTATCTTCAAATAAAGGCCTCCTCCTCCCCTTCAGCCTTTCCTCTCCATCTCCAAAATTGGTGTCTTTACCAATTCTTTGCGTTACTTATTATAAAAATCAGCAGACAGTAAAGTTCCCATAGCCTAAGACCTCATCATCCAGGAAACCAGTCAGTCCAGAATTCTTAAAAAAATAGTTTCAAATCCCTGCCTATGAGATATCACATACTACTCTGGGACAAATAAGTAGAGACTGGTGGCAAATTTAATCAAAAAACAAGTCCCTATGGAGTCACTGGCTTCAAAGACTAAAATAACATAATGAACACCATCATGTAAAATAAACTCATATGACTTCCTAACAAGCAAATGGTGCCATACCACGACACCTACATGGAATTTTGAAAATAAAAAAAAGTGTCTCTATTCCCAATACCTTCCTATGGGAAACTTACTAGATAAGACTTTTGAACATAACAACACAAGAATTGTTATCTTCAAATAAAGGCCTCCTCCTCCCCTTCAGCCTTGCCTCTCCATCTCCAAAATTGGTGTCTTTACCAATCTTATGTGTCACTTATTGTAAATAGCAGCAAATACTAAAGTTCCTATAGCCTAGGACCTCATAATCCGGAAATCCAGTCAGTACAGAATTCTTAAAAAAATAGTTTCAAACCCCTGGCTATCAGATATCACATACTACTCTGGTACACAGAAGTAGAGACTGGTGACAAATTTACCAAAAGTAAGTACCTGTGGAGTCACTGGTTTCAAAGACTAAAAAAACACAGTGAACACCATCACTAAAATCAAATCAGATGACTTCCTAACCAGCAAATGGTGCCATACTATGACACCTACACAGAATTTTGAAAAAAGCAGACCTCTTTATGCCCAATACCTTTCAAGGTTATTGGTCTGTGGTATTTCTCCAAAACAAACATGATACCATCTCAGACCACACAATTTTACCTTGAGAGAGAGGAGCAATAACTTAAGCATTACATCTCTCTTTATTGCCCTGATCAAATCCAGCTAAAGGGACCTACCCTAAGTTATTCCACTTCACATGAAGCACCAATATCCAAGGAGGGCCCAGCAACTGAACCAAACAAACCACTTCTGACCAGACATCTCCATTGGAAATTAGATGAACATAATGGAAATGACACAGTGATATGATAGCAATCTCACCATATTACCAATGTAACTATAATGATTTGAGGTACATCTAACTTCAATGTAACAGAATAACATATAAAATATAGTAAAAGAATCTAGATAAAATCTCCATTATTATACACAGCCAATCAAAATCAAATGAGAGTACAACATTAACATGAAATGTGTGCAAGTATAAAACAAAATTGAAAACTATACCAAAAAAATCCCAACTTTTTTACAATAAACAGGAAAACACTGAATTAATTCACCCAGAAGTGTATACCCCTTTACAAGCACTTTTTTTTTTACAAAATGTATTGATTCTATAGTACAACACATGATAGCTACGCATTGGAAAACGTACAAGGTCTGGATATCCTAAGTCTACACAATTTATCATCACACAAAAGCTCTCAAAATCTGCTTCAGTCCTGGTTCTTTATCTAAACCTATGGCACCACTACAGGCATTGGCTTTAAGCCCAATATACATATGAGTCTCCAACCATTTGTAAAACAGCTCTTGGAATATTAGGTGAGTAAATAATGCTACTTCTATTATATTTGTCAGATAGTGGGTACATGAAGAATTTGGAAAAAAAGATAGCGAGCTATGGGAAACTTACTAGATAAGACTTTTGAACATAACAACACAAGAATTGTTATCTTCAAATAAAGGCCTCCTCCTCCCCTTCAGCCTTTCCTCTCCATCTCCAAAATTGGTGTCTTTACCAATTCTTTGCGTTACTTATTATAAAAATCAGCAGACAGTAAAGTTCCCATAGCCTAAGACCTCATCATCCAGGAAACCAGTCAGTCCAGAATTCTTAAAAAAATAGTTTCAAATCCCTGCCTATGAGATATCACATACTACTCTGGGACAAATAAGTAGAGACTGGTGGCAAATGTAATCAAAAAACAAGTCCCTATAGAGTCACTGGCTTCAAAGACTAAAATAACATAATGAACACCATCATGTAAAATAAACTCATATGACTTCCTAACAAGCAAATGGTGCCATACCACGACACCTACATGGAATTTTGAAAAAAAAATATGTCTCTATTCCCAATACCTTCCTATGGGAAACTTACTAGATAAGACTTTTGAACATAACAACACAAGAATTGTTATGTTCAAATAAAGGCCTCCTCCTCCCCTTCAGCCTTGCCTCTCCATCTCCAAAATTGGTGTCTTTACCAATCTTATGTGTCACTTATTGTAAATAGCAGCAAATACTAAAGTTCCTATAGCCTAGGACCTCATAATCCGGAAATCCAGTCAGTACAGAATTCTTAAAAAAATAGTTTCAAACCCCTGGCTATCAGATATCACATACTACTCTGGTACACAGAAGTAGAGACTGGTGACAAATTTACCAAAACCAAGTCCCTGTGGAGTCACTGGTTTCAAAGACTAAAAAAAAAAACAGTGAACACCATCACTAAAATCAAATCAGATGACTTCCTAACCAGCAAATGGCGCCATACTATGACACCTACACAGAATTTTGAAAAAAGCAGACCTCTTTATTCCCAATACCTTTTAAGGTTATTGGTCTGTGGTATTTCTCCAAAACAAACATGATACCATCTCAGACCACACAATTTTACCTTGAGAGAGAGGAGCAATAACATAAGCATTACATCTCTCTTTATTGCCCTGACCAAATCCAGCAAAAGGGACCTACCCTAAGTAATTCCACTTCACATGAAGCACCAATATCCAAGGAGGGCCCAGCAACTGAACCAAACAAACCACTTCTGACCAGACATCTCCATTGGAAATTAGATGAACATAATGGAAATGACACAGTGATATGATAGCAATCTCACCATATTACCAATGTAACTATAATGATTTGAGGTACATCTAACTTCAATGTAACAGAATAACATATAAAATATAGTAAAAGAATCTAGATAAAATCTCCATGATTATACACAGCCAATCAAAATCAAATGAGAGTACAACATTAACATGAAATGTGTGCAAGTATAAAACAAAATTGAAAACTATACCAAAAAATGTCCAACTTTTTTACAATAAACAGGAAAACACAGAATTAATTCACCCAGAAGTGTATACCCCTTTACAAGCACTTTTTTTTTACAAAATGTATTGATTCTATAGTACAACACATGATAGCTACGCATTGGAAAACGTACAAGGTCTGGATATCCAAAGTCTACACAATTTATCATCACACAAAAGCTCTCAAAATCTGCTTCAGTCCTGGTTCTTTATCTAAACCTATGGCACCACTACAGGCATTGGCTTTAAGCCCAATATACATATGAGTCTCCAACCATTTGTAAAACAGCTCTTGGTATATTAGGTGAGTAAATAATGCTACTTCTATTATATTTGTCAGATAGTGGGTACATGAAGAATTTGGAAAAAAAGATAGCGAGCTATGGGAAACTTACTAGATAAGACTTTTGAACATAACAACACAAGAATTGTTATCATCAAATAAAGGCCTCCTTCTCCCCTTCAGCCTTTCCTCTCCATCTCCAAAATTGGTGTCTTTACCAATTCTTTGCGTTACTTATTATAAAAATCAGCAGACAGTAAAGTTCCCATAGCCTAAGACCTCATCATCCAGGAAACCAGTCAGTCCAGAATTCTTAAAAAAATAGTTTCCAATCCCTGCCTATGAGATATCACATACTACTCTGGGACAAATAAGTAGAGACTGGTGGCAAATGTAATCAAAAAACAAGTCCCTATAGAGTCACTGGCTTCAAAGACTAAAATAACATAATGAACACCATCATGTAAAATAAACTCATATGACTTCCTAACAAGCAAATGGTGCCATACCACGACACCTACATGGAATTTTGAAAAAAAAAATATGTCTCTATTCCCAATACCTTCCTATGGGAAACTTACTAGATAAGACTTTTGAACATAACAACACAAGAATTGTTATCTTCAAATAAAGGCCCCCTCCTCCCCTTTAGCCTTGCCTCTCCATCTCCAAAATTGGTGTCTTTACCAATCTTATGTGTCACTTATTGTAAATAGCAGCAAATACTAAAGTTCCTATAGCCTAGGACCTCATAATCCGGAAATCCAGTCAGTACAGAATTCTTAAAAAAATTGTTTCAAACCCCTGGCTATCAGATATCACATACTACTCTGGTACACCGAAGTAGAGACTGGTGACAAATTTACCGAAACCAAGTCCCTGTGGAGTCACTGGTTTCAAAGACTAAAAAAACACAGTGAACACCATCACTAAAATCAAATCAGATGACTTCCTAACCAGCAAATGGTGCCATACTATGACACCTACACAGAATTTTGAAAAAAGCAGAACTCTTTATTCCCAATACCTTTCAAGGTTATTGGTCTGTGGTATTTCTCCAAAACAAACCTGATACCATCTCAGACCACACAATTTTACCTTGAGAGAGAGAGGAGCAATAACATAAGCATTACATCTCTCTTTATTGCCCTGATCAAATCCAGCTAAAGGGACCTACCCTAAGTTATTCCACTTCACATGAAGCACCAATATCCAAGGAGGGCCCAGCAACTGAACCAAACAAACCACTTCTGACCAGACATCTCCATTGGAAATTAGATGAACATAATGGAAATGACACAGTGATATGATAGCAATCTCACCATATTACCAATGTAACTATAATGATTTGAGGTACATCTAACTTCAATGTAACAGAATAACATATAAAATATAGTAAAAGAATCTAGATAAAATCTCCATTATTATACACAGCCAATCAAAATCAAATGAGAGTACAACATTAACATGAAATGTGTGCTAGTATAAAACAAAATTGAAAACTATACCAAAAAAATCCCAACTTTTTTACAATAAACAGGAAAACACTGAATTAATTCACCCAGAAGTGTATACCCCTTTACAAGCACTTTTTTTTTTACAAAATGTATTGATTCTATAGTACAACACATGATAGCTACGCATTGGAAAACGTACAAGGTCTGGATATCCTAAGTCTACACAATTTATCATCACACAAAAGCTCTCAAAATCTGCTTCAGTCCTGGTTCTTTATCTAAACCTATGGCACCACTACAGGCATTGGCTTTAAGCCCAATATACATATGAGTCTCCAACCATTTGTAAAACAGCTCTTGGAATATTAGGTGAGTAAATAATGCTACTTCTATTATATTTGTCAGATAGTGGGTACATGAAGAATTTGGAAAAAAAGATAGCGAGCTATGGGAAACTTACTAGATAAGACTTTTGAACATAACAACACAAGAATTGTTATCTTCAAATAAAGGCCTCCTCCTCCCCTTCAGCCTTTCCTCTCCATCTCCAAAATTGGTGTCTTTACCAATTCTTTGCGTTACTTATTATAAAAATCAGCAGACAGTAAAGTTCCCATAGCCTAAGACCTCATCATCCAGGAAACCAGTCAGTCCAGAATTCTTAAAAAAATAGTTTCAAATCCCTGCCTATGAGATATCACATACTACTCTGGGACAAATAAGTAGAGACTGGTGGCAAATGTAATCAAAAAACAAGTCCCTATAGAGTCACTGGCTTCAAAGACTAAAATAACATAATGAACACCATCATGTAAAATAAACTCATATGACTTCCTAACAAGCAAATGGTGCCATACCACGACACCTACATGGAATTTTGAAAAAAAAATATGTCTCTATTCCCAATACCTTCCTATGGGAAACTTACTAGATAAGACTTTTGAACATAACAACACAAGAATTGTTATCTTCAAATAAAGGCCTCCTCCTCCCCTTCAGCCTTGCCTCTCCATCTCCAAAATTGGTGTCTTTACCAATCTTATGTGTCACTTATTGTAAATAGCAGCAAATACTAAAGTTCCTATAGCCTAGGACCTCATAATCCGGAAATCCAGTCAGTACAGAATTCTTAAAAAAATAGTTTCAAACCCCTGGCTATCAGATATCACATACTACTCTGGTACACAGAAGTAGAGACTGGTGACAAATTTACCAAAACCAAGTCCCTGTGGAGTCACTGGTTTCAAAGACTAAAAAAAAAAACAGTGAACACCATCACTAAAATAAAATCAGATGACTTCCTAACCAGCAAATGGCGCCATACTATGACACCTACACAGAATTTTGAAAAAAGCAGACCTCTTTATTCCCAATACCTTTCAAGGTTATTGGTCTGTGGTATTTCTCCAAAACAAACATGATACCATCTCAGACCACACAATTTTACCTTGAGAGAGAGGAGCAATAACATAAGCATTACATCTCTCTTTATTGCCCTGACCAAATCCAGCAAAAGGGACCTACCCTAAGTAATTCCACTTCACATGAAGCACCAATATCCAAGGAGGGCCCAGCAACTGAACCAAACAAACCACTTCTGACCAGACATCTCCATTGGAAATTAGATGAACATAATGGAAATGACACAGTGATATGATAGCAATCTCACCATATTACCAATGTAACTATAATGATTTGAGGTACATCTAACTTCAATGTAACAGAATAACATATAAAATATAGTAAAAGAATCTAGATAAAATCTCCATGATTATACACAGCCAATCAAAATCAAATGAGAGTACAACATTAACATGAAATGTGTGCAAGTATAAAACAAAATTGAAAACTATACCAAAAAATGTCCAACTTTTTTACAATAAACAGGAAAACACAGAATTAATTCACCCAGAAGTGTATACCCCTTTACAAGCACTTTTTTTTTACAAAATGTATTGATTCTATAGTACAACACATGATAGCTACGCATTGGAAAACGTACAAGGTCTGGATATCCAAAGTCTACACAATTTATCATCACACAAAAGCTCTCAAAATCTGCTTCAGTCCTGGTTCTTTATCGAAACATATGGCACCACTACAGGCATTGGCTTTAAGCCCAATATACATATGAGTCTCCAACCATTTGTAAAACAGCTCTTGGTATATTAGGTGAGTAAATAATGCAACTTCTATTATATTTGTCAGATAGTGGGTACATGAAGAATTTAGAAAAAAAGATAGCGAGCTATGGGAAACTTACTAGATAAGACTTTTGAACATAACAACACAAGAATTGCTATCTTCAAATAAAGGCCTCCTCCTCCCCTTCAGCCTTTCCTCTCCATCTCCAAAATTGGTGTCTTTACCAATTCTTTGCGTTACTTATTATAAAAATCAGCAGACAGTAAAGTTCCCATAGCCTAAGACCTCATCATCCAGGAAACCAGTCAGTCCAGAATTCTTAAAAAAATAGTTTCAAATCCCTGCCTATGAGATATCACATACTACTCTGGGACAAATAAGTAGAGACTGGTGGCAAATGTAATCAAAAAACAAGTCCCTATGGAGTCACTGGCTTCAAAGACTAAAATAACATAATGAACACCATCATGTAAAATAAACTCATATGACTTCCTAACAAGCAAATGGTGCCATAACACGACACCTACATGGAATTTTGAAAAAAAAAATATGTCTCTATTCCCAATACTTTCCTATGGGAAACTTACTAGATAAGACTTTTGAACATAACAACACAAGAATTGTTATCTTCAAATAAAGGCCTCCTCCTCCCCTTTAGCCTTGCCTCTCCATCTCCAAAATTGGTGTCTTTACCAATCTTATGTGTCACTTATTGTAAATAGCAGCAAATACTAAAGTTCCTATAGCCTAGGACCTCATAATCCGGAAATCCAGTCAGTACAGAATTCTTAAAAAAATAGTTTCAAACCCCTGGCTATCAGATATCACATACTACTCTGGTACACCGAAGTAGAGACTGGTGACAAATTTACCGAAACCAAGTCCCTGTGGAGTCACTGGTTTCAAAGACTAAAAAAACACAGTGAACACCATCACTAAAATCAAATCAGATGACTTCCTAACCAGCAAATGGTGCCATACTATGACACCTACACAGAATTTTGAAAAAAGCAGAACTCTTTATTCCCAATACCTTTCAAGGTTATTGGTCTGTGGTATTTCTCCAAAACAAACCTGATACCATCTCAGACCACACAATTTTACCTTGAGAGAGAGAGGAGCAATAACATAAGCATTACATCTCTCTTTATTGCCCTGATCAAATCCAGCTAAAGGGACCTACCCTAAGTTATTCCACTTCACATGAAGCACCAATATCCAAGGAGGGCCCAGCAACTGAACCATACAAACCACTTCTGACCAGACATCTCCATTGGAAATTAGATGAACATAATGGAAATGACACAGTGATATGATAGCAATCTCACCATATTACCAATGTAACTATAATGATTTGAGGTACATCTAACTTCAATGTAACAGAATAACATATAAAATATAGTAAAAGAATCTAGATAAAATCTCCATGATTATACACAGCCAATCAAAATCAAATGAGAGTACAACATTAACATGAAATGTGTGCAAGTATAAAACAAAATTGAAAACTATACCAAAAAATCCCAACTTTTTTACAATAAACAGGAAAACACAGAATTAATTCACCCAGAAGTGTATACCCCTTTACAAGCACTTTTTTTTCCAAAATGTATTGATTCTATAGTACAACACATGATAGCTACGCATTGGAAAACGTACAAGGTCTGGATATCCTAAGTCTACACAATTTATCATCACACAAAAGCTCTGAAAATCTGCTTCAGTCCTGGTTCTTTATCTAAACCTATGGCACCACTACAGGCATTGGCTTTAAGCCCAATATACATATGAGTCTCCAACCATTTGTAAAACAGCTCTTGGAATATTAGGTGAGTAAATAATGCTACTTCTATTATATTTGTCAGATAGTGGGTACATGAAGAATTTGGAATAAAAGATAGCGAGCTATGGGAAACTTACTAGATAAGACTTTTGAACATAACAACACAAGAATTGTTATCTTCAAATAAAGGCCTCCCCTTCAGCCTTTCCTCTCCATCTCCAAAATTGGTGTCTTTACCAATTCTTTGCGTTACTTATTATAAAAATCAGCAGACAGTAAAGTTCCCATAGCCTAAGACCTCATCATCCAGGAAACCAGTCTGTAAAGAATTCTTAAAAAAATAGTTTCAAATCCCTGCCTATGAGATATCACATACTACTCTGGAACAAATAAGTAGAGACTGGTGGCAAATTTAATAAAAAAACAAGTCCCTATGGAGTCACTGGCTTCAAAGACTAAAATAACATAATGAACACCATCATGTAAAATAAACTCATATGACTTCCTAACAAGCAAATGGTGCCATACCACGACACCTACATGGAATTTTGAAAAAAAAAAATGTCTCTATTCCCAATACCTTCCTATGGGAAACTTACTAGATAAGACTTTTGAACATAACAACACAAGAATTGTTATTTTCAAATAAAGGCCTCCTCCTCCCCTTTAGCCTTGCCTCTCCATCTCCAAAATTGGTGTCTTTACCAATCTTATGTGTCACTTATTGTAAATAGCAGCAAATACTAAAGTTCCTATAGCCTAGGACCTCATAATCCGGAAATCCAGTCAGTACAGAATTCTTAAAAAAATAGTTTCAAACCCCTGGCTATCAGATATCACATACTACTCTGGTACACAGAAGTAGAGACTGGTGACAAATTTACCAAAACCAAGTCCCTGTGGAGTCACTGATTTCAAAGACTAAAAAAACACAGTGAACACCATCAGTAAAATCAAATCAGATGACTTCCTAACCAGCAAATGGCGCCATACTATGACACCTACACAGAATTTTGAAAAAAGCAGACCTCTTTATTCCCAATACCTTTCAAGGTTATTGGTCTGTGGTATTTCTCCAAAACAAACATGATACCATCTCAGACCACACAATTTTACCTTGAGAGAGAGGAGCAATAACATAAGCATTACATCTCTCTTTATTGCCCTGACCAAATCCAGCTAAAGGGACCTACCCTAAGTTATTCCACTTCACATGAAGCACCAATATCCAAGGAGGGCCCAGCAACTGAACCAAACAAACCACTTCTGACCAGACATCTCCATTGGAAATTAGATGAACATAATGGAAATGACACAGTGATATGATAGCAATCTCACCATATTACCAATGTAACTACTATGATTTGAGGTACATCTAACTTCAATGTAACAGAATAACATATAAAATATAGTAAAAGAATCTAGATAAAATCTCCATGATTATACACAGCCAATCAAAATCAAATGAGAGTACAACTTTAACATGAAATGTGTGCAAGTATAAAACAAAATTGAAAACTATACCAAAAAATCCCAACTTTTTTACAATAAACAGGAAAACACAGAATAAATTCACCCCGAAGTGTATACCCCTTTACAAGCACTTTTTTTTTACAAAATGTATTGATTCTATAGTGCAACACATGATAGCTATGCATTGGAAAACATACAAGGTCTGGATATCCTAAGTCTACACAATTTATCATCACACAAAAGCTCTCAAAATCTGCTTCAGTCCTGGTTCTTTATCAAAACCTATGGCACCACTACCGGCATTGGCTTTAAGCCCAATATACATATGAGTCTCCAACCATTTGTAAAACAGCTCTTGGAATATTAGGTGGGTAAATTATGCTACTTCTATTATATTTGTCAGATAGTGGGTACATGAAGAAATTGGAAAAAAAGATAGCGAGCTATGGGAAACTTACTAGATAAGACTTTTGAACATAACAACACAAGAATTGTTATCTTCAAATAAAGGCCTCCTCCTCCCCTTCAGCCTTTCCTCTCCATCTCCAAAATTGGTGTCTTTACCAATTCTTTGCGTTACTTATTATAAAAATCAGCAGACAGTAAAGTTCCCATAGCCTAAGACCTCATCATCCAGGAAACCAGTCAGTCCAGAATTCTTATAAAAATAGTTTCAAATCCCTGCCTATGAGACATCACATACTACTCTGGGACAAATAAGTAGAGACTGGTGGCAAATTTAATCAAAAAACAAGTCCCTATGGAGTCACTGGCTTCAAAGACTAAAATAACATAATGAACACCATCATTAACTATTTCATAACTCTATAGGTAGAAAATGTATCGATTCTCTAGTAACACAGATGATAGCTACACATTGGAAAACAAACAAGCCCTGGATATCCTAAATCTACACAATTTATCATCACACAAAAGCTCTACTTATCTGCTTCAGTCCTGGCTCTTTATCTCTAAACCCATGGCACCACTACAGGAATTGGCTTTTAGTACAATATACATATGAGTCTCCAAACATTTGTAAAACAGCTCTTGGAATATTAGGTGAGTAAATAATGCTTTTTCTATTATATTATTTAGATAGTGGGTAATTAAAGAATTTGGACAAAAAGATAGCGAGCTATCAAAAACCTTTGTTAGGGCCTATTCACATCACCGTTCATTTCCGTGCCGGGGTTCCATCGGAGGGTTCCGTCGGGTGAACCCCGCAACGGAAAGTGAAACTGACAGCACAGCTTCCGTTTCACTTTCCGTTGCGGGGTTCACCCGACGGAACCCTCTGACGGAACCCCGGAACGGAAATGAACGGTGATGTGAACAGGCCCTTAATAAGACTTTTGAACATAACAACACAAGTATTGTTATGTTCAAATAAAGGCCTCCTCCTCCCCTTCAGCCTTGCCTCTCCATCTCCACAATTGGTGTCTTTACAAATGTTTCGTGCCACTTATTGTAAATAGTAGAAAATAGTAGAAAATAGTAACGTTCCCATAGTACAGTGGTACTCAGAAGTAGTCTGGTCGCAAATTTACTAAAACCAAGTAACTGTTGATTCACTGGATTGAAAGACTAAAAGAAACTTACTGAACACCATCACATAAAATAAACTCATATGACTTCCTAACCAGCAAATGGTGCCATACCACGACAGCTACATGGTATTTTGAAAAAAGAAGATATCTGTAAAGGGAATTGTTTTATATATTTATATCTATGTACATGTAGTATAGATATATATATATATATATATATATATATATATGTATTTGTCACTCCAGAAAGGTATCATCTAATCAGACACCCTGGATGTAAAACAAACAATGAACTAATCCAGGAAGCAGGAAGTTCCAACTGCCCTTCCATCCCCCTACTAGATAATGGAATTCCATGAGGCCCAGGCTCCCTCCCTTTCACGTGCATGAGCCTGTGAGGTCACACAGATGTGCACGGGGGGTGGGGGTTTAAAAGGACAAACAGTCTCAAAGTTCTCGCTCTTGTTCCTGCTCCCTGGCTCCACTAAGGGTCTCCTCTTCCCTCCTGGCCTGCTCTTGCCTCATGGCCCTTCCTGAGAGACCACACCAACTTGTACCACATGAAGCGCTAGTTAGTGTATAAGTGATTAAACATTGTTCTAATTTTTTTAATTTTTTTCACGAGTCAGGAAATATTATAAATTAGATTCTAATTTATAACATTTCCCAGTGCTGGTCACTAGATGGAGCAATTCCCAAAATTGAAGCATTGGCATGTGGTAAAGCAACCACATTGCTTTATGCTGCAAAATTTGAGAATACTCACTCGCTCTAGTGAGCTCACAGAATCCCCCCTCTTTTATCCTGGCTAGTGCCAGGAGAAAGGAGGGGATTGAACGGTCAAACCTCCTACACTGTGTGTCGCCATTTTTTGAGCTAACACACAGTGTAGTAGGTTTACATACAGTAGTAATCACGCACTAAAACACCTGCATACACAGACCTAACTTACCTGCTCCTGCCGCCGCCGCTCCCTCTGGTCCGTCCGCTCCGTCTGCTCCCTCCGCTCCAAGTGCACAAGTCCGGAAGCCGCGACCGGAAGTAGTAATCTTACTGTCCGGCCGCGGCTTCCGGTCCACAAGAAAATGGCGCCGGACATCTTTTGGCCGAAAACCTTCAATTTGGACTGTGTGGCATGCGCCGCTCCCACACAGACGGCGTACAGCATAGTGGATGGAACGGGCCCTGTTCGCATTCACTATGGGGCTGTATGTGCCGTATTCCATGTCTGTATGTGTCGTTAATCGACACATACAGAGATGGAAAAAAAAATGGCTGCACCCATAGACAAGAAAAAGTTACAAAATAAAAAAAAGTAAAACACAAACACACAAATAAATAAAACATTTTTTAATAAAACATTAAAAGCAAATTGATATAAAAAATTTTTTTTTCGCGACACTCGTCCTTTAAAAGGATATTCTCATCTTAGATATTTATGGCATATCCAGAGTATGTGTCTCATGGATGTGGATAATAGCTGTAGGACCCGCACTTATTTTGAGGATGGGAGATCCCTGATAGCATACCTGTCGCCTAATATATATCATAAATATACAAATAAATCATCATCCATTTCTCAAACAGAATTGTTGTCATTATTAAGTCTTTTCAAACAGTAAATTTGCAATAGCCTAGAATCAAAACTCAGTAATTCTGTTAATCCATAATTGAAACAGGCTAAAAAAAAAAATTCAAACAACTTGCATAGGTATAACAAAATAAATGTAGCAACACTCACCTTACCAATAAAATTGAAAAAATATAATAATACTCACCTTACCAATAATAAAAAAAAACAGTAATCCAAATTTTTTTGATCCCCTTTTCTCCCATGCTAGCGTGTCCCTGGTTGCCTGCTACTCCCTGTTCTTCTGACCTCAGCAATGATGTGTCGACACGACATGTGACCGCTGTAGTCAATTACTGGCTGTAGTGGTGATATGTCCACACCACTGGGTTTACCTTTGCAGTCAGTGATTGTCTGCAGCAGCCACATGTCTTGTCAACACATTAATGACACGAGCGCTGTGTGCGTAGTTTTTCACGTCCGAGGTGCATCCGTGCTCTGCGCTGTGGGACGTGATGTCACGCATCCCCCATAGATTAGGCCTGATTCACATGAATGTGATAAACGTCCGTGTGTCGGCCGTTGAAACAACGGCCGTCACACGGACCTATATAATTCAATGTGGCCGTTCACACGTCAGTTGTTTCAACAGACCATGTGAAGGGTCAGTGAGAAAATAGGACATGTCCTATTTTTTCACGCTTCACGCATCCCTCCATAGGCTCTAATCTATGGGGGATGCGTGACATCGCATCCCGCACCGCAGAACTGTAGTTTTTCACGTCCGAGATGCGCATTGCTCGTGTGAATAATGCCTTAGAGTCTATGGAGGGATGCGTGAAGTGTGAAAAAATAGGTCATGTCCTATTTTCTCATGGACCCTTACCACGGTCCGTTTAAACAACTGACGTGTGAACGGCCACATTGAATTATATAGGTCCGTGTGACGGCCATTGTTTTAACGGCCGACACACGGACGTTTATCACGTTCGTGTGAATAAGGCCTAAAGCTAAACAGATATCAGCGGGGGACAATGAAAGTGTCGGAACAGGAGTGGCAGGGTATTGGTAAGGTGAGTATTACTTCTTTTGTTATTGTAAACACATGTAAGCTATTTGGAAAAATTGTCATTGGGTTGGACGACCACATTATTATTACAGTGTAACCTCTACATTGTTACATGTAATGGTTGTTTACCTATCATAATTACTGGCATATCTCTAGGACATGCCAACAAATATAATGTCTGACCGCCTAAACTAATACTGATCAAGAGATGCCAGACATAGCGGAAGGAGCAGCGTCAATCCAACCAGTGCCGATACAGCATTATTCTCTTCACAGGCGGCAGTCCTAGCAGTCACACCGGCACTAAGTACATCTTCACGACATGATGTAGCAATATCAATCAATCCTGATACGTTGTTTTTTTTTTACTTTTCATCGAACACAGAATAATTGAGGGAACAAGGATTTGTTGACTTAAAACTCAAAGGAAGTAGATTAAAGGGAATGTGTTGCCAGAAAAACATGTTTTTTTTAAAAAAATTAAACATTTAGTGTGTGGGTGATTAAACATTGTTCAAATTTTTTTTATTTTTTTCGCGAGTCAGGAAATATTATAAATTTTTTCTAATTTATAATACTACCCATTTTTGGTCACTAGATGGAGCTAGTTCCCAAAATTGCAGCATTGCAACATTGGGTTAAAAGCCCTCGCTCTAGTGAGCTCTCAGCATCCCCCCCTCCTTTATCCTGGCTAGTGCCGGGATAAACGAGGGGTTTGAAAGGTTTAACCTCCTACACTGTGTGTCGCCATTTTTTGAGGTAACCCACAGTGTAGTAGGTTTACATACAGTAGTAAACACACACAAACACTAACATACATTGAAATCTCTTACCTGCTCCTGCCGCCGCGGCTCCCTCCGGCCCGTCCGCTCCCTTTGCTGCCGCTGTTCCATGTGCACAAGTCCGGAAGCCGCGACCGGAAGTAGTAATATTACTGTCCGGCCGCGACTTCCGGTCCACAGGAAAATGGCGCCGGACGGCGCCAATTTCGAATAGGACTGTGTGGGAGCGGCGCATGCGCAGTTCCCACACAGACGCCGTACACGGCAGTCAATGGGACGGGAGCCGTTCGCAGTCCCTATGGGACTGTGGCTGCCGTATTCCATGTCTGTGTGTGTCGTTAATCGACACACACAGAAATGGAACAAAAAATGGCAGCCCCCATAGGGAAGAAAAAGTGTAAAAATAAGAAACAGTAAAACACAAACACACAAATGAATATAAACGTTTTTATTAAAGCACTAACATCTTTAACATATAAAAAATTTATTTGTGATGACACTGTTCCTTTAAGGTTATTCTGTTCTTTTTGTAGCTGCTATATGGAGCAAAATTTCAATACGATGTATATTACAAAGTAACTTTAATTTATATTATTACAAAATTCATTTAGCTGGGCGGTATTACAGCACTTCCTTGTGGCTTTATTTGGGCATTTTGAGTTGGTTTTACTCTAGAAATGTAAGGCCTTACTATAAAGTGCCCATTTTTGGCCTTCTATAGCAGTATCATTTTGGCATGGGATGGTGATATTATTTGATTTCTGAGTTGAGGTGTTACAAAATGCAGTCCTAGTAAGTGACTAGGACACTGCTGCTTGGTTACTGAATGGCAGTATTAGTTGAAGTGGTTCTGTACTAATGCTAAATAAATGTTAAAAAGTGTCAGCACCTAAAGTGATAAGTAATATACAATGTATTAAAATTCTGCCTCTGTAAATAGATACTCTACTGAGATACCAATGAGCTACAAGCATCTTCTTTCTAGGGAATGGTGGGTGGTATCAGAGACTACACCCCAGTGATGAAAACCTCTGATATGTCTACATATAGGTTTTCTATACTGGACGTGTTGTTTAAAGGGGTTGTCTTATGAAGACATGTATATGAAGAAGATATAGAAGGTGATTAGACGCTCAGGAACCCCCAGTCTATGAGCCAAAATGGAGAGACAATATGTTAAAGCGGTTCCTGTTCTGGAGGACTGGAGTCGTCTATACATAACATAAATAGCCATTCATTTGACTTGTCACTATGTAATATTACATTTCCCTTCCTCCTTTCTCGTCTCTGATGGGACAATCCTTTAATGAACTTGTGTTGGCTGATGTTCTTCTCTCTTACATGCAGTTGAGGATCGCAGTTATAAATGATTTCTACTTTTCAGTTTTACGCTACAGTACATTTACATAAAAAGGTTTTTCCATTGATGTTTTACTAAATTACATTTCTAGATTATATACAAATGGACTGGCCATTTCCAATTATACCATAGACTGGCCAAATAAAGAGATATAAAGGGCATCATCACAATGCAGACCAGGCATATCATAATGATTATAATATTGATCATGTGAAGGGAAAGGCACAGTAAAACAATAAATATAAAAACATTAAAGGGGCTGTCTGGGCATGGGACGGTTTTCCATACTGATGACCTATCCACAAGATAGGTTATCAGTATGTGATGGGTGGGGGACCGACACCCAGACCCCGAACCAGGCATCGGATGTTATGCAGTTTCCGGTGTTGGAAGCAGATGGCTTGTACACTGTATTGCAGCTGTGCTATAGTACTGCAGCTCTGCTCCTATTCACTTGAATAAGAGCAGAGCTGCAGTTCTGCAGCATGGCCGTTATCCTGTGAATGAAGCCATCTGCTTCTGGCACTGACCACTGCATAACTTCCAGAGGCAGCCAAAACAGCTGATCGTTGTGGGGTCTGGGTGTTGGGCCCCCGCCGATCATATGCTGATAACCAATCTTGTGGATAGGTCGTTAGTATAAAAAAATGCATACGGACAACTCCTTTAAATCCAGTGACTTACGGCTGAGGTGGTTCGCTTTACTTTTCATTTTTGTCAGGGCTAGACCATTGTGAAGTGTTCTTACAGCTACGACTTTACTCTTCAGCAAATGAAAGTCTCGGCTCTAGCAGGGCACAAAAAAATAAATTTTTTAGATGCCATAGTAACCCAGTTGCATTACCATGGTATACATTGTCTACCACATTGCCTACCAGCTGCCACATAAAAAGTGGCTGTTAACCCCATAAACAGTGTCAGCCCTGCTGCTACTTTAAAAAAAAAAAATGGCCAGCTGGGCCGATGCATAGTGCCAGCCATGGTGCTCAAATGCTGTGAAACAAAAATATCATGCCATTTCCTAACAGCATTGTCTGGCCTAATTCTGCCTTAATTTCATGATTTGCACACAGATTCATGGCGCTGAGGTTCATACATTGGTGTAACTATAGCCGTAACAGCCATAGCAGCTGCAATAGGGCCCAGAGGTCTAGAGGGCTCAATCAGGTGCAAGAACATTGTTCCTTTTTGTGGAGATTACAAAGTTGGTGGCTTTCTGCTATCTAGCACCACTATGTGGGTTCTCTGATATACGGGACTATTATCCATTTCTTCAAGTCTCGCTACTTATGCTGCT
This sequence comes from Rhinoderma darwinii, assembly GCF_050947455.1. Lineage (NCBI taxonomy): Eukaryota > Metazoa > Chordata > Amphibia > Anura > Rhinodermatidae > Rhinoderma > Rhinoderma darwinii. The sequence goes on along the minus strand of NW_027461678.1, from coordinate 129,727 downwards.
TTGTTCGCTCTCAGCCATATCCATCACTCAGCTGAACTGACGGTTTGGCTGAGAGTGGGTCCTGTGTGTCTCTAACAACTTAGATGTGATCAACACCCGCTCTTAGCTGAGCCATCATTTCAGCTGAGTGACAGATTTGGGTGTTAGTGAATGATGCAGCTTCTAAGTATAGAGGATATATGAAGGCCGCATCTGAAAAATTATAGAACCTTTTTTTAATAAAAGTCAATATAAAATAACAGCTAAAACATACATTTAATAAAAATAAATAAAGTTGCAACACAAGGATGTCACAAGAGGGAGCAAACTGAATACAGATTTATACAAGCTCACTGGGCAATGTAAAGTGGAGCAGTTGTCCATAGTAACCAATGAGGTCATTGCTTTCATTTTATAAAGAGCCACTGAGAAATGGCAGCTGGAATTTGATTGGTTGCCATGGGCAACTGCTTCACATTTCCCTTGCACTAGTCTTAATAAATCTCAGTGATCCTGTATAAATCATTACTCACTTTGCTCCCTCTAATTATAAATGATCTCCGAATTTTATCTCTGGCGGTTCTGCGGTGGTCTTTCCCTATTGAAGATGAGCAGTCAGTGACCGGCATTATAACCATAACATTTCTGTTTTTATATGAAAATGAAAGTAGAGCAATGAGGGTGATAAAAAACATGTTTAAAAAAAAAAAGGTTTTGTTTTTATTTCTGAAAAAAGACATACAAAATATGAGCTATAGGGAATCACATGAGACCTTATAAATGTTTTCTTTTCCTGTGAAGGACATTTAAGGGAGATTAATTTGATATGTGTTTCATTGGTGGGAGTCTGACCAATGGGACCCCACTGGTCCCTAGGATGGAGCATGCTCAGCTGTTGCCGTTTCTCCCATAGACATTAATGGAGGGTGACTTCCCATGCTTGGCCACTTTTACACTGGATGACGGGGTCTGGAATATTTAGTAGTGAAATGAGGGCACTTACCTCTGTACCAACACTTTTAGTAGACATGCTGGTGTCTGGGTGGCATCTGTATTCACCTTACAGTCCAGAAACAGGGTAGAGTGAGAAACAGCATCATCTCCATACAATTCGTGGGGCCACAGCACTGGTCTTGCAATGGTCTTCAAGCGGTCTGTAGGGTGGCAGTTGAACTGACCAGTGCTGCAGCATAACAGTTGTCATAGCAACTGAGCCCAACTCTGCCAACAAACAGTGGAATGTACCACTACAAAAACAGGTAAGAGTCACCAAAATGAAAAATATGATATAGAAAGGCAGCCATACAATTAAAAACATGAAAAAGTGAAAGTTCTGCGTCTCACTGCTGTCTTCTCTTTTTTTTTTAAGCATATTGCTGCAGTTTACCTGCTCTTTTATTTTATCCACCCATCTATGGTTCAGTCCGTTGTTTGATTACCGACGAGTTGCTTTAAAATAAAAAATTGTACCTATAAAAGTAGAATTAAAGGGCAAGTTACGATTTATTTTTCAAGACTGTTTTTAAAAACGCAATAGTTACTTATGCTGTTTACATGTAATGAAATTGCTGCAGATTTTCCTTCTGGATTTGTGGGCGGAAAATCTGCAGAGTATTACAGTAGCAGCAAAGTGGATGAGATTCAACAAATCTCATCTACATGCTGCAGAAAATGTATGTGCAGAAATTGAACTGCGGTGCAGAATTTTTAATCTGCAACATGTCAATTTATGCTGCATAATGGTTGCGCATTTGTTTCAGATTTCTCCATTGAGTTCAATGAGAAAGGAAAAATCTGCAGCAAATGATCAGTGTCGGGAGTTTCCCTGCAGAAAAGCTGAGACGTCGCAGGAAAAATAACAAGCAAGAAAAAGGATTTTTTTTTACTCTAAAATAAAAACAAAACAGACTTCTCCCCCTGGCGCTCTAGTAGCAATGCCTCACTGCTCTCCTGGGTTCTTCTCTGTACAGCCAGCCTCCTGGGATGACAGGAGTAGGTGAGTATGGACTTTTTTTTTTAATCCCCTATTCCCCCCTGATCTTCTCTGCAACGATTTGGAGTGGATTTACAGTATCTAAATCGGATTTACTGCATTGTTTTCCGCAGCAAATCCAACCTGTGTAAACTTACTATAAAAATGGACAATATACAATCAACTGTCTGATGAGAGTAATAATTAATTAATAATTTTATCATACTTTGTCAACTACACCCAAAGTTATGGTAAATATTTTAGTAGAGAATGTCCTAAATTCAACATAATGTAAAACACTAAATAAAGAATGTATTCACTTGTGGACTCACAAGATTGTCCAAATAAAAGATATACAATGCATATGGTTGTATGGTTTATACAACATTTATTTGCAAATAACAGCTCAGGTGTGACTTGTGTGTTCAGTGCGGATATGGAAACAATAATCTCAAGAATATTTTCTCTTAGACTATCACTATAAATACTTCCAATCATGGACATGGATTGTAATGGGGCCATATTAAAAATTCTACTACTCGTAGATGGTCGTTCTGTAACACTGGGCTTACTCGAGTAGCGCCCCATCAAAACAAATACAATCGCAGACCAAATGACCGTTGGACAATTATCTTTACTGAACACACAACTATTATTACAATGGCCCATTAGCTTATTTGGTTACAACACTTAAAGTGGTACGGTGGCTCAAACAATACTATACTGCTCATATATAAATAAATATATATATATATATATATATATATATATATATATATATATATATATGTCAAAAAATCAGCAGCAACTCCAATAGTAAGGGTGAAAAAAGTGGGTACTTTTATTGCCCGTGCAACGTTTCAGCTCCGTTCACTGGAGCCTTTCTCAAGCCTGATAGGATGTCCAGGTCCTATATATATATATACAGTGAAGGAAATAAGTATTTGATCCCTTGCTGATTTTGTAAGTTTGCCCACTGTCAAAGACATGAACAGTCTAGAATTTTTAGGCTAGGTTAATTTTACCAGTTAGAGATAGATTACCTAAAAAAAAAACAGAAAATCACATAGTCAAAATTATATATATTTATTTGCATTGTGCACAGAGAAATAAGTATTTGATCCCTTTGAAAAACAAGACTTAATACTTGGTGGCAAAACCCTTGTTGGCAAGCACAGCAGTCAGACGTTTTTTGTAGTTGATGATGAGGTTTGCACACATGTTAGATGGCATTTTGTCCCACTCCTCTTTGCAGATCATCCGTAAATCATTAAGATTTCAAGGCTGTCGCTTGGCAACTCGGATCTTCAGCTCCCTCCATAAGTTTTCGATGGGATTAAGGTCTGGAGACTGGCTAGGCCACTCCATGACCTTAATGTGCTTCTTTTGAGCCACTCCTTTGTTGCCTTGGCTGTATGTTTTGGGTCATTGTCGTGCTGGAAGACCCAGCCACGAGCCATTTTTAATGTCCTGGTGGGGGGAAGGAGGTTGTCACTCAGGATTTGACGGTGCATGGCTCCATCCATTCTCCCATTGATGCGGTGAAGTAGTTCTGTGCCCTTAGCAGAGAAACACTCCCAAAACATAATGTTTCCACCTCCATGCTTGACAGTGGGGACGGTGTTCTTTGGGTCATAGGCAGCATTTCTCTTCTTCCAAACACGGCGAGTTGAGTTAATGCCAAAGAGCTAAATTTTAGTCTCATTTGACCATAGCACCTTCTCCCAATCACTCTCAGAATCATCCAGATGTTCATTTGCAAACTTCAGACGGGCCTGTACATGTGCCTTCTTGAGCAGGGGGACCTTGCTGGCACTGCAGTATTTGAATCCATTACGGCGTAATGTGTTACCAATGGTTTTCTTGGTGACTGTGGTCCCAGCTGCCTTGAGATCATTAACAAGTTCCCCCCGTGTAGTTTTCAGCTGAGCTCTCACCTTCCTCAGGATCAAGGATACCCCAAGAGGTGAGATTTTGCATGGAGCCCTAGATCGATGTCGATTGACAGTCATTTTGTATGTCTTCCATTTTCTTACTATTGCACCAACAGTTGTCTCCTTCTCAACCAGCGTCTTACTTATGGTTTTGTAGCCCATTCCAGCCTTGTGCAGGTCTATGATCTTGTCCCTGACATCCTTAGAAAGCTCTTTGGTCTTGCCCATGTTGTAGAGGTTAGAGTCAGACTGATTAATTGAGTCTGTGGACAGGAGTCTTTTATACAGGTGACCATTTAAGACAGCTGTCTTTAATGCAGGCACCAAGTTGATTTGGAGCGTGTAACTGGTCTGGAGGAGGCTGAACTCTTAATGGTTGGTAGGGGATCAAATACTTATTTCTCTGTGCACAATGCAAATAAATATATATAATTTTGACAATGTGATTTTCTGTTTTTTTTTAAATATTATCTATCTCTCACTGGTAAAATTAACCTAGCCTAAAAATTCTAGACTGTTCATAACTTTGACAGTGGGCAAACTTACAAAATCAGCAAGGGACCAAATACTTATTTCCTTCACTGTATATGTATATATATATATATATATATATATATATATATATATATATATATATATATACATATATATGTATATATATGTGTATATATATATATATATATATATATATAGATATATATATATATATATATATATATATATATATATATATATATATATATATATATATTGTAAAGGATCTGCCAGGCACAACTTCTGTGTATACGCCCATAGGTAAACAGTCTGCACCTGAGTCTATGTCTCTGAGACTGACTCCAGCTTCCACCACTCAGGATGGCAGGCTTAGGAGTGGGAGAGCCTATCGCAGCCTGGCCAGACGGAGCTAGCTCCCGCCCTCTGTCTATTTATACCTGCCTTTCCTGTTCCTCCTTTGCTTGTGATTCTTCTCGTGTGGTTTCCTGGCCCAGCTACAGCTTCTGACTATTTGATCCTGCTCCATACTGACCCTGGCTTTCTGACTACTCTCTTGCTCTGCGTTTGGTTCCTCGTGCACTCCTGGTTTGACTCGACTCGTTCACCACTCTTATTGCTCACGGGGTTGCCGTGGGCAACTGCCCCATTTCCCTTTGCTTTGTGTTCCCTTGTCTGTTTGTCTCTTGCACTTACTGAGCGTAGGGACCGCCGCCCAGTTGTACCCCATCGCCTAGGGCGGGTCGTTGCAAGCAGGCAGGGACAGAGTGGCGGGTAGATTAGGGCTTACTTGTCCGTTTCCCTACCCCCGTCATTACATAATCACAAGCCCATTACCTAGTCTACCCTGGTCCCTGACACTACTATGGACCCCCTTGAGACCCTGGCCCAGAAAATGCAGGGTCTCTCCATACAGGTCCAGGCCCTGGCTCAGAGGGTCAACCAGCCTGACGCTACCATGGTAGTGCCCCTCACCTCTTGAACCCCACCTCAAGTTGCCTGACCGGTTCTCAGTGGACCGGAGGACTTTTCTCTCCTTTCGGGAGAGTTGTAGGCTCTACTTTCGTTTAAAGCCTCACTCCTCAGGTTCTGAGAGCCAGCGGGTGGGTATTATTATGTCCCGGCTCCAGGAAGGGCCCCAAGAGTGGGCCTTCTCCTTGGCTCCTGACGCCCCTGAACTTTCCTCCGTTGATCGTTTCTTTTCTGCTCTCGGACTCATTTATGACGAGACTGACAGGACTGCCTTTGCTGAGAGTCAGCTGGTGACCTTACATCAGGGTAAGAGACCTGTTGAGGAGTATTGTTCTGACTTTAGGAAGTGGTGCGTAGCTTCTCGGTGGAATGACCCTGCCTTAAGGTGCCAGTTTAGTTTGGGTCTGTCGAACGCCCTGAAAGACCTGCTAGTTAGCTATCCCTCTTCTGACTCCCTAGACCAGGTTATGGCTTTAGCGGTACGACTTGACCGACGTCTCAGGGAACGACAACTTGAACGTTTTTGTGTTTTCCCCTCTGACTCCCCCATGATGCCTCCCGAGGTCCCGTTGCTTCGCTCTTCCATGGAAGACTCGGAGGTACCTATGCAACTCGGGGCCTCCGTGTCCCCCCAACAAGTTCCGCAGGAAGAATGGTCTCTGCTTCTATTGTGGGGATGACAAGCATCAAGTGAACACCTGCCCTATGTGTAAGAATAAGCAGCTGGAAAACTTCCGCGCCTAAGTGATCATCGGGGAGGTCACTTGGGCGCACAGGTATTTCCCGTAAATATGAAACATAATAAAATCTTGCTTCCCTTTCAGGTCTCTTTTGGGGGTAGGTCTGCTACCGGCAGTGCCTTCGTGGATTCAGGGTCTTCTACTAATATCATGTCTGTGGAATTTGCCATGTCTCTAGCTATGCCTTTTTATTGATTTGCCTAAACCTGTCCCGGTAGTGGGTATCGACTCCACTCCTCTTGCTAATGGTTATTTTACACAGCATACCCCTGTTTTTGAACTCCTTGTTGGCTCCATGCATTTGGAGCAGTGCTCTGTACTGTTGATGCAGGGATTATTGTCCGATTTGGTTTTAGGCCTTCCCTGGTTGCAGTTGCATAATCCCACGTTTGAGTGGAATACTGGGGAGCTTACCAAATGGGGTAATGAATGCTTGACGTCATGTTTTTCTGTTAATTATATTTCTCCCCCTGAGGAGGTGAACACGCTACCTGAGTTTGTTCAGGACTTCGCTGATGTTTTGTCTAAGGAGGCCTCCGAAGTGTTACCTCCTCATAGAGAATACGATTGCGCTATCAAATTGGTACCAGGAGCTAAGCTCCCTAAGGGTAGGATATTTAATCTTTCTTGTCCCGAACGTGAAGCCATGAGAGAGTATATCCAGGGATGCCTGGCCAAGGGTTACATTCGCCCCTCTACTTCTCCGGTAGGTGCTGGCTTCTTCTTCGTAGGGAAGAAGGATGGTGGTCTTAGGCCATGCATTGACTACCGTAACTTGAATAAGGTCACTGTAAGGAACCAGTATCCCCTTCCTTTGATTCCTGATCTCTTTAATCAGGTTCAGGGGGCCCAATGGTTCTCTAAGTTTGATCTACGGGGGGCGTATAACCTTATCCGCATCAAAGAGGGGGATGAGTGGAAGACTGCGTTTAACACGCCCGAAGGTCATTTCGAATACCTCGTCATGCCCTTTGGGTTGTGTAATGCTCCTGCGGTCTTCCAGAATTTCATAAATGAGATTTTAAGAGATTACGTGGGGGTATTTCTTGTAGTGTACCTTGATGACATACTGGTGTTTTCCAAGGACTGGTCCTCCCTCATTGAGCATGTCAGGAAGGTGCTCCAGGTCCTTCGGGAAAACAAACTGTTTGCGAAAACCGAAAAATGTGTGTTTGGGGTACAGGAGATACCATTTTTGGGTCAAATCCTCACTCCTCATGAATTCCGCATGGCGCCCCGCCAAGGTCCAGGCTGTGGCGGAATGGGTCCAACCTGCCTCCCTTAAGGCGTAACAGTGTTTCTTGGGGTTCACTAATTATTACAGGAGATTTATTGCTAACTTCTCGGTCATCGCTAAGCCTCTTACGGATCTCACTCGCAAAGGTGCTGATCTCCTCCACTGGCCACCTGAGGCTGTCCAGGCTTTTGAGGTCATTAAGAAGTGCTTTATCTCGGCCCCGGTGCTGGTTCAGCCCAACCAAATGGAGCCATTTATCGTGGAAGTTGACGCATCCGAGGTGGGAGTGGGGGCTGTCTTGTCCCAGGGTACCAGGTCCCTCACCCATCTCCGCCCCTGTGCCTACTTCTCCAGGAAGTTTCCGCCCACTGAGAGTAACTACGATATTGGCAACCGCAAACTTTTAGCCATTAAATGGGCATTTGAAGAGTGGCGCCACTTCCTGGAGGGGGCTAGGCACCAGGTAACGGTCCTTACCGACCACAAGAATCTGGTTTTCCTAGAATCTGCCCGGAGGCTAAACCCGAGACAAGCTCGATGGGCGCTATTTTTTACCAGATTCAACTTTTTGGTTACTTATAGGGCTGGGTCTAAAAATATTAAGGCCGATGCACTGTCGCGTAGCTTCATGGCCAGCCCTCCTTCGGAGGAAGATCCTGCTTGTATTTTGCCTCCTGGTATAATCATTTCTTCTATTGATTCTGATTTAGTCTCTGAAATTGCGGCTGATCAATGTTCAGCTCCCGGGAACCTTCCTGAGGACAAGCTGTTTGTTCCCCTGCAATACCGGCTAAGGGCACTTAGGAAAATCATGACTCCGCACTATCTGGTCATCCAGGCCTCCTGGGTACCAAACACCTCATTGCCAGAAACTATTGGTGGCCTGGGTTGCCTAAAGACGTTAAGGCGTACGTCGCCGCTTGTGAGGTTTGTGCTAGGTCCAAGACTCCCAGGTCCCTACCAGTGGGCTTACTACGTTCTTTGCCCATTCCCCAGAGACCTTGGACCCATATCTCCATGGATTTTATCACCGATTTGCCTCCATCTCAAGGCAAGTCGGTGGTGTGTGTTGTAGTAGACCGCTTCAGTAAGATGTGCCACTTTGTGCCCCTCAAAAAACTACCCAATGCTAAGACGTTAGCTACCTTGTTTGTCAAACACATCCTGCGTCTCCATGGGGTCCCTGTCAATATTGTTTCGGACAGAGGGGTACAATTTGTTTCATTGTTTTGGAGAGCCTTCTGTAAAAAGTTGGAGATTAATCTGTCCTTCTCCTCTGCCTTCCATCCTGAAACTAATGGTCAAACTGAGAGGACTAATCAATCTCTAGAACAATATTTAAGGTGTTTTATCTCTGACTGTCAATATAATTTGGTCTCATTCATTCCCCTTGCCGAATTTTCCCTTAATAACCGGGTCAGTAACTCGTCAGGGGTCTCACCCTTTTTCTGTAATTTTGGGTTTAATCCACGGTTCTCCTCCGTCTCACCTGGTAGTTCCAACAATCCCGAGGTAGAGGTCGTTCATCGAGAACTGTGCACAGTCTGGGCCCAGGTTCAGAAGAACCTAGAGGCGTCCCAGAGCGTACAAAAAACTCAGGCTGATAGAAGACGTTCTGCTAACCCCTTGTTTATGGTCGGGGATCTGGTGTGGTTATCGTCTAGGAACTTGCGCCTTAAGGTCCCGTCCAAGAAGTTTGCTCCCCGGTTTATTGGGCCGTATAAGGTCATTGAAGTCCTCAATCCTGTCTCCTTCCGACTGGAGTTGCCCCCATCTTTTCGAATACACGACGTGTTTCATGCCTCCCTCCTTAAACGATGCTCCTCGTCCTTGGCTCCCTCGAGGAAACCTCCTGTTCCCGTTCTCACCCCTGAGGGGGTGGAATTCGAGGTGGCCAAGATTGTGGACAGCAAGATGGTCCAAGGCTCCCTCCAGTACCTGGTCCATTGGCGAGGATACGGGCCTGAGGAGAGGACTTGGGTACCCGCCCGGGATGTTCACGCTGGGGTATTGGTCAGGAGGTTCCACCTTCGTTTCCCCAATAAACCAGGTCCACTTAGAAAGGGTCCGGTGGCCCCTCATAAAAAGGGGGGGGTACTGTAAAGGATCTGCCAGGCACAACTTCTGTGTATACGCCCATAGGTAATCAGCCTGCACCTGAGTCTATGTCTCTGAGACTGACTCCAGCTTCCACCACTCAGGATGGCAGGCTGAGGAGTGGGAGAGCCTATCGCAGCCTGGCCAGACGGAGCTAGCTCCCGCCCTCTGTCTATTTATACCTGCCTTTCCTGTTCCTCCTTTGCTTGTGATTCTTCTCGTGTGGTTTCCTGGCCCAGCTACAGCTTTTGACTATTTGATCCTGCTCCATACTGACCCTGGCTTTCTGACTACTCTCCTGCTCTGCGTTTGGTACCTCGTGCACTCCTGGTTTGACTCGACTCGTTCACCACTCTTGTTGCTCACGTTGTTGCCGTGGGCAACTGCCCCATTTCCCTTTGCTTTGTGTTCCCTTGTCTGTTTGTCTCTTGCACTTACTGAGCGTACCGCCGACCAGTTGTACCCCGTCGCCTAGGGCGGGTCGTTGCAAGTAGGCAGGGACAGAGTGGCGGGTAGATTAGGGCTCACTTGTCCGTTTCCCTACCCCCGTCATTACATATATATATATATATTGTAGCAGTGCAGCTAATGACAGTACAGAAACTGTCCGGTTTTAAGCGACCAGGGAATATGTACAGCAGAGAGGGTTTTCTCTGCTGTTGCTTGGGTATAAAACTCAGAATAGGGCCTGGTTTGCTGGAGTGTGAAGGAGAAGGGCGGGCTTCCACTTCATACAGACTGTCCGTGTCTTGGGCTGTCTGATGAGCCTACTAAGGCTTCTCCTGCGGCGGCTCTTTAACCCCTTCCCTCTTTGGCCACTTTTGATTTTCCTGACAGAGCCTCATTTTTCAAATCTGACATGTTTCACTTTATGTGGTAATAACTTCGGAATGCTTTTACCTATCCAAGCGATTCTGAGATTGTTTTCTTGTGACACATTGGACTTTATGTTACTGACAAAATTTGCTCGATACATTCAGTATTTAATTGTGAAAAACACCAAAATTTAGTGAAAAATTGCGAAAATTCAAAGTTTTTCTAAATTTTAATGTATCTGCTTGTAAGACAGGCAGTTATACCACACAAAATTGTTTCTAATTAACATCCCCCATATGTCTACTTTAGATTGACATAGTTTTTTGAACATCCTTTCATTTTTCTAGGACGTTACAAGGCTTTGAACTTTAGCAGCAATTTCTCACATTTTCAAGAAAATTTCAAAAGGCTATTTTTTCAGGGACCAGTTCAGTTGTGAAGTGGCTTTGAGGGCCTTATATATTAGAAACCCCCAATAAGTCACCCCATTTTAAAAACTTGACCCCTCAAAGTATTCAAAAAAGCATTTAGAAAGTTTTGTTTTTTGTTTTTTTAAATGCTTTATTTGGTTTTTTATCTATATAAAAAAACAACTCAACTCGCGGGTGGAATTTTGTATAAACATACATTTATATTGACAAAAGAGATATTTGAAATATACTTTACCCCCCCCCCCCTATCCATGATCCGTGCTCATCCACTTTCCTTTCTTTTTATTTTAATTTATGTGCATCTCTTTAAACTCTGCTCTAGATAATATTCTATTAACAATTGGCTCCCATTTTGTTTTCCATCTAGCTGGATTATTCTCTCTTTTTAATTTTTTTTTGTCGATCCACTGCTAATATAATATTTTTTTCCATAATCTCTTAACCTGCAGAAATGACGGAATGTGCTTTGATACCCACTCTGATAGAATAACTTTTTTCACTGAAAGTGTCATTAAATGAATTAGATCAGAAAGATAGTCATCGTTTTCACCCGGTTTAAACTGGACCAAAACACATCCATTCGTCTAGTTTTACCTCTTTATTTAGTACATAGCTAATATATTTTTCTGCCAAAACCCACAACCTTCTGATTGCCGGGCATAGCCAGAAACAATGGATCAATCCTGCGTTAATCTCCCCGCATTTTGAGCATCGTCGTGTATAATTAGACAGATGCAGATCAGCAGCACAGGACAATTTTTCTAAAGCGGGTGCACGCCTCCTAGGTCACAGTCCAAGAGTGACCCCTCAATCAGGACAAAAAGAAATTGAGGCAGCACTACCAAATATTTGGATAAAAATCCTTTTATTCCACGTGTGTGCAACGTTTCAGCTTGTTGTGCTTGAGAAAGGCTCACACCGAGCTGAAACGTTGCACACACGTGGAATAAAAGGATCTTCATCCAAATATTTGGTAGTGCTGCCTCAATTTCTTTTTGTCGTGTATAATTAGGTACATATTTTTCGTAAAGCAGATTAAATGAATTATAAAGTCTAGCCCCTACCTTCCACTGCATCTCCATTAAATTTTCAGATGACGTTGCCCTCCTAACCCAGGCCCATCCTTTTACCAGGCGTTCTTCTACTTCTTCATCCGAGATATGTGTATCCAGATCTCATTTGCATTTTTTTATTATATTTTTTATACCTTTCCTATCCTCCTTAACTGAGATATTTATTCTAATAAATGCAATCGATGGACTCCCCTGCATACCTCTCATCATATCTCCGAATTCTTTTTGTTTGATACCCAGTCATTTTTTTTAAATCCCCTTGTTTTTGTATTATGTGGCATATTTGAATTTGTTGCAAGAAAAACCCTTGCTCAAGACAACATTTTTCTTTAATTTGGCCAAAGGTTTTAAGTTTTCTATTTTGTTCATCCATCAAATCAGAGATTCTGCATATACCTTTTTTAGCCCATTTTTTTTCCATTCTATATAATTCTGATAGCCTTTAGATTGTAAATATTCCCTAATGGTCAGAAACCCTGACAAGCTATAGGATAAATCAAAGCTTTTTCTTAGCATTCTCCATATTATTTTAGAGTCTCTCAACAAAACCGAAGATCCTGTCCTCAAGGGACCCCCACCCGGTGATTGATGGAGATATGAATGGAAAGAAGTTTGAAACTGTTTATTGTTTTTCGATTTTAGAAATAACAAATATATTATTATCATTAACCTCTTAACGACGAAGGACGGATATATCCGTCCTCAGCAGCTGCTAGTTCGCGCAGGAGGACGGATATATCCGTCCTGTGATGGCGTGGGTACTGTCACTGTAGCCACGCGATCAGCAGCAGGAGCACGGCTGTTATACACAGCCTGGCTCCTGCTGCAACTGCCGGAATCGAAGCGCGCTCCGATTCCGGCAGTTTAACCCATTAAATGCCGCTGTCAATAGTGACAGCGGCATCTAATGTGTTTGACAGAGGGAGGGAGCTCCCTCTGTCACCCGATCGGCGCCCCCGCAAACAAATCGCGGGTCGCCGTCGGGTTTCCATGGCAGCCGGGGGTCTAACAAAGAACCCCAGGTCTGTCTTCCGCAACTGCCTGTTAGGCGATGCCGGAGGCATGTCCTAACAGGTTGCCTGTCAGTTTTACACTGACAGGCAATAATGCTTTGGTATACTAAGTATACCAAAGCATTATATATGCGATCGGCACATCGCATAGTGAAGTCCCCTAGTGGGACTAAAAAAAAATATGTCAATCAGTTAAATAAAGTTTGTGAAAGAAAAAAATAAAATAAAAATTACAGTGAAAATCAAATAAAACTACTTTTTTTGCCCAAAAAGTGGTTTTATTTAGTAAAAGTGTCAAAACAAATCACACATACACATACAGTGAAGGAAATACGTATTTGATCCCTTGCTGATTTAGTAAGTTTGCCCACTGTCAAAGACATGAACAGTCTCGAATTTTTAGGCTAGGTTAATTTTACCAGTGAGAGATAGATTATATAAAAAAAAAAAAAAAGAAAATCACATTGTCAAAATTATATATATTTATTTGCAATGTGCACAGAGAAATAAGTATTTGATCCCCTACCAACCATTAAGAGTTCAGCCTCCTCCAGACCAGTTACACGCTCCAAATCAACTTGGTGCCTGCATTAAAGACAGCTGTCTTAAATGGTCACCTGTATAAAAGACTCCTGTCCACAGACTCAATTAATCAGTCTGACTCTAAGGGTATGTTCACACGGCCAAATTTCAGACGTATACGAGGCGTATTATGCCTCGTTTTACGTCTGAAAATAGGGCTGCAATACGTCGGCAAACATCTGCCCATTCATTTGAATGGGTTTGCCGACGTACTGTGCAGACGACCTGTAATTTACGCGTCGTCGTTTGACAGCTGTCAAACGACGACACGTAAATTTACTGCCTCGGCAAAGAAGTGCAGGGCACTTCTTTGCCACGTAATTTGAGCCGTTCTTCATTGAAATCAATGAAGCACGGCTCAAGGTTTACGAGCGTCTCAGACGCCTCGTAAATTACGAGGAGGAGCTTTTACGTGTGAAACGAGGCAGCTGTTAACAGTCTGTCTTTTCACACGTAACTGCCTCTCAGCGTGTGAACATACCCTAACCTCTACAACATGGGCAAGACCAAAGAGCTTTCTAAGGGTATGTGCACACGTAGTGACCAAAAACGTCTGAAAATCCAGAGCTGTTTTCAAGGGAAAACAGACCCTGCTTTTCAGACGTTTTTTTACCAACTCGCATTTTTCGCTGCGTTTTCACGCCGTTTTCGCTGCGTTTTTTACGTCCGTTTTTGGAGCTGTTTTCATTGGAGTCTATGAGAAAACAGCTCCAAAAACGTCCAAAGAAGTGTCCTGCACTTCTTTTGACGAGGCTGTATTTTTACGCGTCGTCGTTTGACAGCTGTCAAACGACGACGCGTAAATAACAGGTCGTCTGCACAGTACGTCGGCAAACCCATTCAAATGAATGGGCAGATGTTTGCCGACGTATTTGAGACGTATTTCCAGACGAAAAACGAGGCAAAATACGCCTCGTATACGTCTGAAATTTGGCCGTGTGAACATACCCTAAGGCTGGGTTCACACGACCATGTTACGTCCGTAATGTACGAAACGTATTTCGGCCGGAAGACCCGGACCGAACACAGTGCAGGGAGCCGGGCTCCTAGCATTATAGTGATGTACGATGCTAGGAGTCCCTGCCTCGCTGCAGGACAACTGTCCCGTACTGTAATCATGATTACAGCACAGGACAGTAGTTCCACGCAGAGGCAGGGACTCCTAGCATGGTACATCACTATGATGCTAGGAGCCCGGCTCCCTGCACTGTGTTCGGTCCGGGTCTTCCGGCCGAAATACGTTCCGTACATTACGGACGTAACATGGTCGTGTGAACCCAGCCTTAGGATGTCAGGGACAAGATCATAGACCTGCACAAGGCTGGAATGGGCTACAAAACCATAAGTAAGACGCTGGGTGAGAAGGAGACAACTGTTGGTGCAATAGTAAGAAAATGGAAGACATACAAAATGACTGTCAATCGACATAGATCTCGGGCTCCATGCAAAATCTCACCTCGTGGGGTATCCTTGATCCTGAGGAAGGTGAGAGCTCAGCTGAAAACTACACGGGGGGAACTTGTTAATGATCTCAAGGCAGCTGGGACCACAGTCACCAAGCAAACCATTGTTAACACATTACGTCGTAATGGATTCAAATCCTGCAGTGCCCGCAAGGTCCCCCTGCTCAAGAAGGCACATGTACAGGCCCATCTGAAGTTTGCAAATGAACATCTGGATGATTCTAAGAGTGATTGGGAGAAGGTGCTGTGGTCAGATGACACTAAAATTGAGCTCTTTAGCATTAACTAAACTCGCCATGTTTGGAGGAAAAGAAATGCTGCCTATGACCCAAAGAACACCGTCCCCACTGTCAAGCATGGAGGTGGAAACATTATGTTTTGGGGGTGTTTCTCTGCTAAGGGCACAGGACTACTTCACCGCATCAATGGGAGAATGGATGGAGCCATGTACCGTCAAATCCTGAGTGACAACCTCCTTCCCTCCACCAGGACATTAAAAATGGCTCGTGGCTGGGTCTTCCAGCACGACAATGACCCGAAACATACAGCCAAGGCAACAAAGGAGTGGCTCAAAAAGAAGCACATTAAGGTCATGGAGTGGCCTAGCCAGTCTCCAGACCTTAATCCCATCGAAAACTTATGGAGGGAGCTGAAGATCTGAGTTGCCAAGCGACAGCCTCGAAATCTTAATGATTCTCAGATGATCTGCAAAGAGGAGTGGGCCAAAATTCCATCTAACATGTGTGCAAACCTTATCATCAACTACCAAAAATGTCTGACTGTTGTGCTTGCCAACAAGGGTTTTGCCACCAAGTATTAAGTCTTGTTTGCCAAAGGGATCAAATACTTATTTCTCTGTGCACAATGCAAATAAATATATATAATTTTTATAATGTGATTTTCTTTTTTTTTTTATATATATAATCTATCTCTCACTGGTAAAATTAACCTAGCCTAAAAATTCTAGACTGTTCATGACTTTGACAGTGGGCAAACTTACAAAATCAGCGAGGGATCAAACACTTATTTCCTCCACTGTATATGGTATCCCCGCGTTCGTAACAACTTGACCAATAAAATGAACACATTAATTAAACCGCCGGATGAACGGTGTCCAAAAAAACCTCAAAAAACAACGGCAAAATTCGCTCTTTTCTCCCATTCCCCCCATAAAAAATTAAATAAAAATTAATCTATAAGTCCTATGTACCCCAAAATAGTACTAATGAAAACATAAATGATCGCTTTCGATCGCTGCATCTAAGGGGTTAATGGCAGGGATCGGAGCTAGCTCCAGTTCCTGCCATTACAGGTGGATTGTCAGCTGTAACATACGGCTGACATCCACTGCTGATAACGCCGGCTCAGCTCCAGAGCCAGCGCCATCTTGCCGTCAGCTACGAAAGCCTTTCAAGCTCCGCCTCTGGGCGGGGCCTGGAAGATTTCTGTGCTAGGCAGACCGAGAGGCCTGTATTAGGCCTCCGGTTGCCATTGCAATCACTGGAACCCCTGCAATTTAATTCGCTTTTGACAGCTAGCTGCATTTAAGGGGTTAATGGTGGGGATCGAAGCTCATTTTGGTCCCCGCCATTACAGCTGGATGTTAGCTGTAATGCACCGCTGACATCCGGCGATGATGACACCGCTTCTGAGACGGCGCCATGCATTTGTCGTATAGATACGGAAAAATGCGGGAAGCACTAGCATTCCATGACATATCCATTAGGCAAATGTCGGGAATGGGTTAATGATTCATGATTAAAAAAATTAATAACTCATGATACATGATTCATGATAAACGATTAATGAATTATGATGCATGATTCATGATTACTGGTTATCCACAAGATAGGGGATACATGTGTGATCGCTGGCACTGATAAGGAGAACGGGGGACCGAAAGTCCCTCGAAGTTCTCCATGACTAACCTCTGACTTCCGGAGTCTGCACAGCTCAATAAAAATGAAAGGAGCGCTGGTCACGCATGCGCACAAGCGCGACCGGCGCTCCATTCATTTCTACGGAGCTGCTGACACAGACCCCGGAAGTCCGAGGTTTGTGATGGAGAACTTCAGGGGACTTTCGGTCCCCCGTTCTCCCTGTCGCTGCCAGCGATCACACATGTATCCCCTATCCTGTGGATAGGGGATACATGTCTTATGTAGGAACAACCCCTTTAATGGCAGAGCGGGGAGATACCTCCCTGCTCTGCCATAGTGTATAGTGGTGTCGCGCTGTAGCAGCCATAGCGGCAGCTAGCGAAGCCTCCGGCCATGGAGGGGACCCGTGCCGGCAGGCGACTCGGGCCCTCTCATGCCGCGGGCCCCGTAGCAGCCGTTACGGCTGCTATAGAGGTAGTTACGCCACTGGAATCATTTATCATGAATCATGAATCATAAATCAAATCATGAATCATAAATCATGTATCATTAATCATGAATTATACATCTTAAATCATAAATCATGAATTATTAATCATGAATTATTCATCATGAATAATGTATCATGAATCATGTATTATGAATAATTAATAATAAATCATTTATTATGTATCATTAATCGGAAATCATGAATAATGTATTATGAATCATGAATCATCATTAATTATGAATAATGTATCATCAATCATTAAACATGTATTATGAATAATAAATCATGAATCATTTATCATGAATCATGTATTATGAATCATGTTACATGATTCATGATTAATTATTCATGATTAAATGATTCATGTTTAATGATTCATTATATATTATTCATAATTAATGATTAATGTTTCATGATTCATGATTCATAATACATGATTCACGATTCACGATTATTGATTCATAATACATGATTCATAATACAATATTAGTGATTCATGACACATTATTCATGATTAATAATTCATGATCAATAACTCGTGATTAATGATTAAGGATACACGATTTATGATTCAAGATTCATGATACATAATACATTATTAATTATTCATAATACATGTTTAATGATACACAATTCATATAACTTTTTCTTTTTTTTAAATGAACATTTTTATTCAACACAGTGTAAAAATTTGACAGGAATAGAATAAATTTTAACAGAATATTGCAATACACACTTTATAATACAAAATTACTTTTAAAACTTTTACCATAACCCTTGACAACCCCCCACCCCCCATAATGCCCCTCCGCCCTTATCCACCTTTAGAAAGGCATAGAATCAGACTACTTGAAAATTACTAGAAATTACACAGGAATAGGATCACTACCATTGACCCCAGTAGCAATTTTTAAGGTTACTCCAGGAGGTACTATTGTTGTTTATTTTTTCATAACTTATGATTTTTTCACATTATGGATCCATGCTTTTACACCTTAGGAGTGTTAGAGATCCATTTTCTAATGATCTGAAGTTTGGCGATAAACAATAACTTTATTACACCATTTTTCCAGTGTCTAGGTACATTTAAAGCAGAATCATCTCCCTGTAATACTAATTGGGGAGAGAAAAGAATATCCACTTCCTGACGGTCCAACATTTCTTTAGAAATTGCTACCAAAAATGTTATAACTGTCGGACAGCTCCATAGGATGTGCAAATAGTCGGCCTTCACTACCATACATCTGGGACAGTTAGATGACTTTTTTTTAATAGATTCTGTTCAGGAACACTGGAGTGTAATAAAGTCTTTGAACTATATTGAATTGTATCAATTGGTGATTCCTGTTTAATGAGGCTCTACTAATGTTTTTATATATAATATCCCATTTTAACTTGCCTACACATTTCAAATAATTTTCCCATTTTTCAATATTCCTAAATTGAAATTGATCTGAATTAACCTCTAACAATGTTTTATAGATATTAGAGCCTTGACCCCTACTTCTTGGATGAAAAATCTTGAATAGAAGCCATTCGTAACATCCTTGTAAAGGAGCAATTTATTGTCCAAGTGATTAAGGGCAGGTTTTAATTGAGCAAAGGAGAACCTTTCCTTTGAGGATAGACCAAAAACTGCAGAAAGTTGCTGCCATGATTTAATTTTTCCCTCCTCCCCTACGTCTAGTATACGCCTTATTTCTTTTTGTCTTAGGAGAGGATGCTCTGAGATATCCTTGAGCTGCTTGAACCATGAATTATGCCATAAAGGCGAGAATTATATTGAACTTTTCCTTCCTATAATTTTACCCATGAGAGTACAACAGTCATGTAGATGACGGGCTGTTGGCACAATTGCTAGTACACCGGATAGTAATTGGCCTGACTCTAACACTTAAAAAAAATTGGAGTATTAACCTTTGGTCTTAGACATAACCCACAGCAAATCCTTGTTCCATTCCTTAATGTAAAGTAGTTGGGCTGCTAAAAAATACAAGCGGATCTCAGCGAATGCCAAACCTCCACTTGTCTTTGGAAGGCATAAAAAGTCTAATTTTATCCGAACCCTTTTCCTCCCCCATATAAGTTCATTGGACATAATAATTATTATTTTGAAGTGCTTATCATGGATCCCGACTGGGCATACTCCAAAAATAAACAATAATTTAGGTAATAAACTGCTTTTATCAGAATAATTCTGTCAGCTTTTGATATAAGTAGTTTACACCAAATTTTTGTTTTTTCCCCAGTTATTTTATCATACAGGTAAGGTTAAGAGCCCCAAAATATTCTATCTTATTGTAGATTTAAACTCCTAGGTATTAAAATGTTTGACCCGGGTAAAATCACTTATTTTATTTTGTAGTATTACATTTCTTTTATGAAGGGACAACAACGTGGCTTTCGCCCAATTAATTTCAAGACCAGAGAAAAAAAAAAACTTCTGAATTTTGGCTAAAAAATCCAATAAAAAAATAGCCAAATCCTATTTTCCTCAACACTGCCCAAAGGTATCCCCACTCCACCCTGTTGAACGCTTTAACTGCGACAAAAGACCGGATGGAGCGGGGATCCCACCCAGATGTCACTTGAATATTACCAAACACTCGTCAGACACTTTGCCGCACCGTTCTGCCTGGAATAAAACCTTTTTGATCCTCATGAATTACCGTTGTGATTATTTTTGCCAATCTAATTGCCAAGACTTTTGCAAAAAGTTTAACGCTTGTATTTAACAGTGAGCTTGGTCTTAATGAGTCCACCTTTACTAAGCACTTATCTTTTTTTAATATTAAAATAATTTTTGCTTCTGTCATGGTAGTTGGCAGTTTACATGCCTTTTGTCACGTTGGGTATGTGGACCCACTGGACCGTACCGCCTTGACGGTATGGCAGCTGGCCAACAGGACACGGGTCACAGTCTATAGTTCGTATAGTGTACCTGTGGTAGCTCAGACAGTAGCAAGACAGGCTCGGCTGGGACTAGGCAGCAGGCAGGCTCCAGGCGTGGTGTAGCAGGACAGGCGTGGTACACAGCACATCACAACTTCAGCTCAACCTGGTGGGTTGCAGGGCAGGGCACAGCCCTTCTTATAGCCCAGGGTGGACTGGGAAAAATCAGCTCAATCTCCCACCTGTGTGCGCTTTGGCTCTTTAAATCAGGACTGAGCTTGCGAGCACACCCTGGTGATCACTGTGGAACAGGACGGCCGCATGTGCAGACATCTCTGGAGAGAAGGGCGTCGACTGGATGGAAGGAGATCGTGGTCAGTGACCACAGACGTTACAGTATCCCCCCTCTTACGCCCCCTCCTCTTGTGGCCAGAGCGAGAGAGAAACCTCTTAATGAGGGTAGGAGAATTAAGATTCTCTTCTGGCTCCCAGGACCTCTCTTCAAAACCAAACCCCTTCCAATCAACTTTTTTAGTGTCCAGGATCTCCTTAACCTCAAAAGTCTCTGATGTACCACTGGGAGCCACTGCAGGAGTGGAAGTCTTGGAGTAGCGGTTCAAGATCACCGGCTTCAGCAGGGAGATATGTAAGGAGTTGGGGATCTTGAGGGCATGAGGCAGCCGAAGCTTGTAGGAAACAGGGTTGATTTGTTGCAAAATCTCGAAGGGTCCAAGGAACCTGGGAGCAAACTGGTACGATGGCATCCTCAGCTGGATATTCCTAGAGGACAGCCAGATCTTAGTACCTGGAAGGAACTGGGGAGGCTCTCGTCTTCTTGTGTCTGCCTTTCTCTTCATGTGGTCGACTGCCAGAAGAAAAGAAGATCGAGTCTGCTGCCAGATTTGTAGAAAGTCTCTGTATGCAGGGTCAGCTGCAGGCACATGGGACGTAGTGGAAACAGGAAGAGGTATACGAGGGTATTGCACCCAGTATTCATGCTGCCTGAAGACAAAGTGTCGTAGATAGTTCTCCATAATCTGGTTTATTCTCTAAAATTGACCATTGGACTGGGGATGGTAGACATAGGAAAAGTCCAACTTCACACCGAGAAGTAGGCAGAGGGCTCTCCAGAACTTAGAGGTGAACTGAACCCCCTGATCCGACACAATATGTAGAGGCAAGCCGTGCAGACGGAACATGTGTTGGACAAAGAGATTGGCCAGTTGGGAAGCGGACGGTAGGCCGGTCAGTGCAATGAAATTAGCCATTTTGGAGAATCGGACAACCACCACCCAGACCGTACTGCAACCAGCAGAGAGAGGCAGGTCCGTGACAAAGTCCATAGCAATATGTTGCCAGGGGGCATCGGGCACAGGCAACGGCTGGAGCAGGCCTGCCAGTTTGGAGTGGGCAACCTTATTTGCTGCTCACACCGTGCAGGAGACAAAGACCATGATGTCTTTGGGCAAGGTGGGCCACCAGAACTGACGAGCAATCAGGTCTCGGGTCTTACGGGCGCCCGCGTGACCTGCCCATTTGGAACGGTGTTCCCAGTGGAGGATTCTTCTTCTGTCCGACAGACGCACAAAAGTCCTCCCTAGGGGAATGTCTCTAACTCGCAGAGGGTTAACAGGGATGATGCAGGATGGGTTAATGATACTCTGTGGAGACTCCATAGTGTCCTCTGTCTTAAATGACCTGGACAAGGCATCGGCTGGATGGTAGTGGAGCTCAAATTAGAACCGGGTAAAGAACAGCAACCACCTGGCCTGACCAGGATTCAGTCGTTGGGCCGTCTGGAGATAAGTGAGGTTCTTGTGGTCCGTAAATATCAAGATAGGATGAACTGCACCCTCTAATAGATGTCTCCACTCCTCCAGAGCCAATTTGATGGCCAGTAACTCCCGATCCCCAATCGAGTAGTTGCGTTCTGCGGAAGAGAAGAGCTTATAGTAATAGCCACATACCATTGACTTGCCCTTGGAACCTTTTTGGAACAGGAGTGCTCCAGCACCAACAGAGTAGGCGTCCACCTCCAACGAGAACTGTCGAGAAACATTTGGATGATGGATGATACAGCTTGACGTGAAGTCACTCTTCAGACTATTAAATGTGAACTCTGCTTCTGGAGTCCACAACTTGGCGTTCATGCCTTTCTTGGTGAGGTTAGAGATAGGAAATGTCAGTGAGGAGAAGTTTGGAATGAACGGTCTGTAGAAATTGGCGAAGCGCTCTATGGCCCTCAAGCCTTGAGGGCGTGGCCATTCCAGAACAGACTTTACCTTTTCAAGATCCATCTTGAGACCTTGATTCGAGATGATGTAGCCCAGGAAGGGTAGAGCATCTTTCTCAAACATGCACTTCAACTTGGCATACAGGCGATTCTCCCTCAACCGCAGCAAAACTTGCCGGACATGTCTCTGATGAGTCATTGGATCAGGAAAAAAAAAATCAAGATGTCATCAAGATAGACCACAACACAAACATTGGAGGAGGTCGCGGAAGACGTCATTAACGAACTCCTGGAAGACCGCAGGAGCACTACACAGGCTGAAGGGCATTACTAGATATTCATAGTGTCCGTCACGGGTGTTAAATGCAGTCTTCCATTCCTCACCCCGGCTAATCCGAATTAGGTTGTAAGCCCCATGCAGGTCTAGTTTAGAAAAAATCTTGGCACCACGTATACGATCAAACAGTTCAGAGATCAATGGCAACGGATACCTATTATTCACCGTGATCTGGTTGAGACCCTGGTAGTCGATGCAAGGACGAAGAGAACCATCCTTTTTCTTGACGAAGAAGAACCCGGCTTCTGCCGGGGTGGAAGACTTCCGTGTGAAGCCCCTCTCTAAGTTCTCTTTAACATAGGCGGACATGGACAGAGTCTCTGGCAAAAGAGAGGATATACCCTACCATGGGGAAGGGAAGCACCAGGAACTAGGTCGATAGGAAAGTCATACGCACGGTGTGGGGGCAGCATCTCAGCCCCTTTCTTGCTGAAGACGTCCAAAAATGCAAAATAATGACCAGGCAATCCTGCCAAGGACCGAGGCAGAGGAGGCTGAATTGAACTAATCTGTACCAGGCAACGATTGAGACACTCAGGCCCCACTGGAAAACCTCTCCAGAATTCCAGTCCAGGACTGGGGCATGCAGTCGGAAACCAAGGGAGACCCAACAGCACGGGTTGACGGCCTTAGGCAGGACAAAGAACCAGAGGAGCTCGGAGTGGAGGGCTCCCACTTGGAGCCTCAGCAGCTTGGTCACAGCTATAATTGGGTCTGGCAGAGGTAGTCGATTTACAGAAGCAACCATCAACGGCCTCTCCAGAGGGGTAGTGGGCAATTGGAGAAGATCCACCAGGTCTCTACGAATGAAATTAGCGGTGGATCCAGAGTCCAGATACGCAGAGACCTGATGCGTTTTCTCGTCGGACACTATGGTCACGGGAATGCACAATTTAGATGAAAGTCCTTCTTTACCCAAGGTTGTCTCTCCCACCAACCCTAGGCTCTGGGGCTTTTGGGGACACAGACGCACAAGATGGGCTCCGAGGCAGCAATATAGACAGAGTCCCGAGATACGTCTGTGTTGTCTCTCCTGGATAGATAGCTTAAACTGGTCCGTTCCCACAGATATCTTAGGAGAATCGGCATCTGAGGACAGCAGGGGTTGCTGCAAAGTAGGGACCGGACTAGGGAGTCCTTTCTCCCAACGACCTACTTGGAGCTGTTCTCGGATCCTTATATCAATCTGGGTGGCCAGAAGGATGAGGTCATCTAGGGTAGATGGTAGATCTCGGGCGGCAAGCTCGTCCTTAATCTCAGGAGACAGTCTCTGCCAGAATGTAGCAACCAGGGCCTCATTGTTCCACAACAGTTCTCCCGCCAGGGTGCGGAAGCGGATGGCATACTCGACCACGGAGGTGTCTCCCTGGCGTAGGTTCAGCAGGCGGCGGCTGCAGACAAGACTCATCCAGGCTACTCAAACACTGTGCAAAATGTCTGGAGGAACCCTTGGAAGTCACGTGTCTCTGGTCCTTGTCTCTCCTAGATAGGATTCGCCCATGCAAGGGCCCTGCCAGTGAGGAGAGAGACGATGAAAGCGACCCTTGCGCCATCAGACATATATGCCCTTGCATACAGGCTAAAGTGGATCTGGCACTGGTTCAAAAATCCATGGCAGGTCCTTGCGTCTCCATCATAGTGGTCAGGTAGTGGCAAAGAAAATCTGGGATCAGCACTGCCAGGAGGTGTTAGTCAGACGATCGGCAGCTTGCACCTCCAGCCGACGTGCAATAATGTTCAAGGTCTGGAGGAGTTGGTCCTGTTGAGACTGGAGGTCTAGCATATCCGCCCCCATCTCTTGTGACGTCATCATGGTCTTGTATTGACCAGCGGGGTCCATGTCCTGAGCCTACTGTTACGTTGGGTACGTGGACCCACTGGACCATAACGCCTTGACAGCTGTCAAACTTCAGCTCAACCTGGTACTTGACCAGGACAGCACGGGATACAGGTTACAGGTGGCAGGAACGGGAAGCACTGGGAACTGGGAAACACTAGGAGACCATTTGCTTAGACAGACTAGGGTAGACAAAAAGGCTCAAGCACTGCAGGGAGGGGCACAGCCCTTCTTATAGCCCAGGGTGATCTGGGAAAAAGCAACTCAATCTCCCACCTGTGTGCGCTTTGGCTCCTTAAGTCTGGACTGAGCTCGTGAGCACACCCTGGTGTTCACCATGGAACAGGACGGCCGCATGTGCAGACATCTCTAGAGAAAAGGGCATCGACTGGATGGAAGGAGTTCGTGGTCAGTGACCATGGACATTACACCTTTATTGATGAGCACAGTGTCCTATATAGTGCTGTAAGCAATTCCTCCTCGTATTTTCTGTACAGCTCAAAGGGAAACCCATCCAAACCTGGGGCTGAATTACCCTTTCCCCCTTTAACCCCTTCCCGACATGCGCCGTACATGTACGGCGCAGTGATTGTGCGGGCTCAGGAGCAGAGCCGGCACCATCACCGCGGGGTGACAGCTGTATTATACAGCTGGCACCCTCCTGTAACTGCCAGGACCAGAGCTACTCTCCGATCCGGCAGATTAACCCCTCAGATGCTGCGCTCAATAGAGCGCAGCATCTGATAGGTTTTCACCCGATCGGCAACCCAGTGATGCAATCGCTGGGTTGCTGTGGCAATCGGACGCCAGAAAATGGCGTCCGAGTCTGCCTTGTACGGGAGCCCATGAGGACCCGCCTTCGGCGTGTCCTCATAGGCTTGCTGTCAGTGAATAACTGACAGCGCTAATACACTGCACTTCGTATGTAGTGCAGTGTATTAGAGTAGCGATCGGGGCATCAGGCCCTCATGTCCCCTAGTGGGACAAGTCAGAAAAGTAAAAAAAAGTTAATAAAAATGTGGTAAAACAATAAAAACACACACATTTCAAATAAAAATAAAGCTAAACTGACTTTTTTCCCATAGTAAGTCTTTTATTATGGGAAAAACCGTAAAAATTAAAAAAACTATACATAATTGGTATCGCCGCGTCCGTAACGACCCAAACTACAAAACTATTATGTAATTTATCCCGCACGGTGAACACCGTAAAAAAAAAACATGAAAAACAGCGCCAGAATCTTTGTTTTTAGGTCACATCTCCTTCCAAAAAATGCTATAAAAAGTGATCAAAAAGTCACATTTACTCCAAAATAGTACTAATAAAAACTACAATCCGTCCCGCAAAAAATAATCCCTGACACCGTTTCGTGCACGCAAAAATAAAACAGTTATGGGTCTTAGAATGGCGACACAGAAAACAAATGATTTTATAAAAAAAGTGATTTTATTGTGCAAAAGCTGCAATTCATAAAAAAAACGATATAAATTTGGTATCGCCGTAATCGTATCGACCCGCAGAATAAAGCTAACATGTAATTTATGGCGCACTGTGGATGCCGATAAAAAAACCAATAAAAAACGATTCCAGAATTGCTTGTTTTTGGTAATTTCCTTTACCAAAAAATGAAATAAAAAGTGATCAAAAAGTCGTATGTGTTCTAAAATGGTATCAATAAAATCTACAGCCCGTCTCGCAAAAAACAAGCCCGCACACCGCTCAATCAACTGAAAAACAAAAAAGTTACGGCACTAGTAATGCGGTGATGAAAAACATCTGAATGCGCAGGCCGGAGGGGAACATTCCTTCAGTTTCAGGGCCCTAGTATTTAGGAACTAGGAAAGGGAATGGACACAGCACATCTGCTGGAAGCGAGGGCGCCCGTATTATACCAGCGCAAAACTTTCCCAGCAATATTTCCCAAACAACGAAGGAGAAAAAGTCCCCAAAAGGTGCAGAACGTTACAGAAGGGGGATAAGAAAGAAAACCGTTTATCAGTGTGACACCGGCCTGTGCATAACGGATCGCGTCACATCGTAACACACATCTATGGAGAATTGTATTATTTACCCCATTATTATACCCTCTTATTATGCCCTGATATACTCCGCACAGATTACATATACCCCTGATATACTCCGCACAGATTACATATATCCTGATGTTCTCCGCACAGATTACATATATCCTGATGTACTCCTCACAGTTTACATATATCCTGATATACTCCGCACAGATTACATATACCCTGATGTACTCCGCACAGATTACATATACCCTGATGTACTCCGCACAGATTACATATATCCTGATGTTCTCCGCACAGATTACATATATCCTGATGTTCTCCGCACAGATTACATATACCCTGATGTACTCCGCACAGATTACATATATCCTGATGTTCTCCGCACAGATTACATATATCCTGATGTTCTCCGCACAGATTACATATACCCTGATGTTCTCCGCACAGATTACATATATCCTGATGTACTCCGCACAGATTACATATACCCTGATGTTCTCCGCACAGATTACATATACCCTGATGTACTCCGCAAAGATTACATATGCCCCCACATTATAAACTGAAATACCAGCAAAACCCCAAACAGAACTACCAAGCAAAATCCATGCTCAAAATGGCGGTCTTTCCCTTCTTAGCCCTACAGCGTGCCCAAACAGCAATTTATGGCCACAAGTAAGGCATTACCATACCCGGGAGAACCCGCTTAACAATTTATGGGGTTAGATTCTCCAGGGGCACAACATATTGTGCGATGAATAGGCAGATCAGTGGAAAAATTGCAATTTTCACTTTGCACCATCCACTGCGTATTCATTTCTGAAAAACGCCTGTGGAGTCTAAATTCTCACTACACCCCTTGATAAATGCATTTAGGGGTGTAGTTTCTAAAACGGGGTCACTTTTGTTTGGTACATCAGGGGTTTTGCAAATGCAACATGGCGTCCGCAAACCATTCCAGCAAAATCTACGCTCCAAAAGATAAATACCGCTCCTTTTCTTCTGAATGCTCCCATATACGTAAACAGCCGATTATAACCACATATGGGGTGTTACCGTACTCGGGAGAAATTACTTTACAAATGTTGGGGTGCTTTTTCTTCTCTATTCCTTGTAAAAATGAAAAATGTTGATCTAAAACGACATCTTGTTTGAAAAAAAAAATATTTTTCATTTTCATAGCTTAATTCTAATTAATTCAGCAAAAAACCTTTGGGATCAAAATTTTCACTATACCCCTAGATGATTCCTCAGGGGGTGCAGTTTCCCAAATGGAGTCAATTTTGGGGTGTTTCCACTGTACTAGTACTACAGGGGCTCAGCAAATGTGACATGGCGCCCAGACACTATCCAAAATCCAAATGGTGCTAGTTCCATTCTGAGCCCTACGGTGTGTCCAAACAGCCGTTTATGACCACATGTGGGGTATTGTTTTACTCGGGAGAAGTTGCTTTACTAATTTTATGGTGCTTTTTCTCCTTCAGTCCTTGTGGAAATGAAAAAAAATACCTAAACCTACATTTTATTTGAAAAAATGTAGATTTTCATTTTTACGGTCTACTTCCAATAAGTTCTGTAAAACACCTGTGGGGTCAAACTGCTCACTGTACTCCTAGATAATTTCCTCATGGGGTGTAGTTTCCAAAATGGGGTCACTTGTTGGGGGTTTCCACTGTTTTGTCCCCTCAGGAGCTTTGTAAATGTGACATGGCCTCCGCAAATCATTCCTGCTAAATTTGAGTTCCAAAAGCCAAATGACGCTCTTTCCCTTCTCAGCCTCGCCGTGTCTCCAAACAGCCGTTTATTACCACATGTGGGGTATTGTTTTACTCGGGAGAAATTTCTTTACAAATTTTATAGTGCTTTTTCTCCTTCAGTCCTTGTGGAAATTAAAAAAAATTAGCTAAACCTACATTTTATTTGAAAAAAATGTAGATTTTCATTTTCATGGCCTAGTTCCAAAAATTTTTGCAAAAAAACTGGCCGGTCAAAATGCTTGCTACACCCCTAGATAAATTCCTCGAGGGGTATAGTTTCCAAAATGGGGTCACTTGTTGGGGGTTTCCACTGTTTTGTCCCCTAGGGGGCTTTGAAAATGCGACATGGCATCCGCAAACCATTCCTGCTAAATTTGAGCTCCAAGAGCCAAATGGCGCTCTTTCCATTCTAAGCCCTGCTGTGTGTCCAAATAACCGTTTATTACCACATGTGGGGTATTGTTTTACTCGGAAGAAATTGCTCTACAAATGTTGTGGTGCTTTCTCTACTTTAGTTCTTTTGGAAATGAAAAAAAATTAGCTAAACCTACATTTTATTTGAAAAAATTTAGATTTTCATTTTCATGGCCAAGTTCCAAAAATTTTTGCAAAAAAACTGGCCGGTCAAAATGCTTGCTACACCCCTAGATAAATTCCTCGAGGGGTGTAGTTTCCCAAATGGGGTCACTTTTGGGGGGTTTCCACTGTTTTAGTTCCACAAGACCTGTTCAAAGCTGACATGGTCCCTAAAATATATTCTAATAAAAAGGAGACCCAAAATCCACCAGGTGCTCCTTTGCTTCTGAGGCCGGTGCTTCAGTCCAGTAGCACACTAGAGCCACATGTGGGATATTTCCTAAAACTGCAGAACCTGGGCAATAAATATTGAGTTGCATTTCTTGGGTAAAACATTCTGTGGTACAAAAAAAATGGATTCAAAATGAATTTCTGGAAAAAAATAATGAACTTTGTAAATTTCACCTCTACATTGCCTTAATTCCTGTGCAATGTCTAAAGGGTTAAGAAACTTTCTAAATGCTGTTTTGAATACTTTGAGGGGTGCAGTTTTTAAAATGGGGTCACTTATTGGGGGTTTTTAATATCTAAGGACCTCAAAGCCACTTCACAACTGAACTGGCCCCTGTAAAAATAGCATTTTGAAATTTTCTTGAAAATGTGAGAAATTGCTGCTAAAGTTCTAAGCCTTGTAACATCCTAGAAAAATAAAATGATGTTCAAAAAACGATGCCAATCTAAAGTAGACATATGGGGGATGTTAGTTAGCAACATCTTTGTGTGGTATAACTGCCTGTCTTACAAGCAGATACATTTAAATTGAGAAAAATGCAAATTTTTGCAATTTTTCGCTAAATTTTGGTGTTTTTCACAATTAAATACTGAATGTATGGGGCAAATTTTGCCATTAACATAAAGTCCAATGTGTCACGAGAAAACAATCTCAGAATCACTTGGATAGGTGAAAGTATTCAGGAGTTATTACCATATAAAGTGAAACATGTCAGATTTGAAAAATGAGGCTCTGTCAGGAAGGTCAAAAGCGGCCAAAGAGGGAAGGGGTTAAAGCACTGGGAGTAACTGGGAGGTCTAAATGTTCCCTTTGAGTGCATGATATTTGAGTCCAGGGGATAGAGTCCAAATGCTCCTCTAACTGTACCTTGCTATACTTTACCTTGGACTTATATAAATTTGAATAGTATTCAAAGAATTAATCTCTAATCATAGAGTCATCTATAATTATTAAGCATGCCCTGTTCCTCAACGCTGAAACATTATTACCCTTATTTTGATTTTTAATAATGTTTATTAACATCTTATTCGGGCTACCTGCTTCACAGAAACTTTTTTTCCTTAACCCCTTAGTGACCAAGCTTGTTTGGACCTTAATGACCAAGCCAAATTTGTCAAATCTGGTATGTGTGAATTTATCAGAGAATAACTCTGTGAAAGTTTTGAATATCCAAGTAATTCTGACAATGTTTTTTCGTCACATGTTGTACTTTATTTTAGTGGTAAAAGTAGACTGATACGATTTGCAGAAATAACTTAAAAAATAGAAAAATTGAAGAAATTTTGTAAAAATTATCATTTTTCCCTATTTTTAACTGCAATATGTCACATATGTACACACATACTGTACAATTTTTTTTATTAAATATATATTTCCATCTCTTTACTCTATTTTGGCAGCACTTTTGAATAAAAAAAAATATTTTTTGAGCAATTTAGAAGACTTACAAGTTAAGTAATAATTGTATCAATTTTGTAGTACATTTTGTTTTCCTGCACCAAGCCAGGTTTTCATAGGCTCATAGGTGTCAGAATGGTGGAAACCCCCACAAGTGACCCCATTTTGAAAACTAGACCCCTTAAGGTATTTATTAAGGGGTGTTGTAAGTATTTTGACCCCACAGTTTTTTTGTAAGAATTCATGCAAAGCAGGCATAAAAAAATATAATTTAACTTTTTTCATAAAAGTATCACTTTGAAGACCGATTTCTTTGTAAAGCGACCATGAGAATGAAGAAATACACCCCAAAATCTATCACCCTGTTTCTCCTGTTTTCAAAAATACCCCCATTGTGACACAAATGCGTTGCCTGGACACACGGTAGGGCCCGAAAGGGAGGGAGCACCCGGAAGCTTTCAGGACTCATATTTTGCTTGAAAATGTTTTAGGCCCCACTGTACATTTGGAGAGGTTTTGAACTACCAGAACGATAGAAACTCCCCATAAACGACCCAATTTAGAAAACTAGACCCCTTAAGGTATTTATCTAGGGGTGTAGTGAGTATTTTGACCCCACAGTTTTTTGCTAAATTTAATGCATAGCTGGTGAAATTTAAAAAAAAAACACTTTTTATATAAAAGTATCACTTTGAAGACCGATTTCTTTGTAAAGCGACCATGAGAATGAAGAAACACACCCCAAAATCTATCACCCTGTTTCTCCTGTTTTCAAAAATGCCCCCATTGTGACCCTAATGCGTTGCCTGGACACACGGCAGGGCCCGAAAGGGAGGGAGCACCCGGAGGCTTTCAGGACTCATATTTTGCTTGAAAATGTTTTAGGCCCCACTGTTAATTTGGAGAGGTTTTGAACTACCAGAACTATAGAAACTCCCCATAAACGACCCCATTTAGAAAACTAGACCCCTTAAGGTATTTATCTAGGGGTGTAGTGAGTATTTTGACCCCACAGTTTTTTGCTAAATTGAATGCATAGCTGGTGAAATTTAAAAAAAAATCACTTTTTATATAAAAGTATCACTTTGAAGACCGATTTCTTTGTAAAGCGACCATGAGAATGAAGAAACACACCCCAAAATCTATCACCCGGTTTATCCTGTTTTCAAAAATACTCCCATTGTTGCCCCAATCTGCTTATTAGACGTGTGGCTGGGCCAAAAAGAGAGGGAGCACCCTTTGGCTTTCAGGGCACAATTGAATAAATTCTAGGCCCCATATCATGCATTTAGAGGCTTTGAGCTGCCTGAACAAAAAAAAAAACACGCAGAAATGACCCCATTTTAAAAACTAAACCCCTAAAGGTATTCATCTAGTGGTGTAGTGGGCATGCGGACCAAAAATTTTTTAAAGGAGGAAATAATGGGTATCATTTCAGACACTATGGGTATATAATGTTTTCTTCAAGCTTTTATTACGTTTCCACATGAAATAGAGGAGACGTGGTAGAAGGTTATTTTGTTAGAAATACGCCACATTAATAAATTTGTGCGGCACAGAATAGAAGTGAAGCCGTGTATTCATAATGGATACATGTTGCTATAGACGTATTTGCCTGTACTTATGACTATGTCTTGCTGAAGAAGCAGTTGGTGCCATTATGATGTCATTGTGGACAGAATTCTGTCCTAATATAAAATCAGTCAGAGAGGAAAAAATAAACTGTACTGGAGTGACGGGCAATATCTTCAAACAAATGGAGGAAAATGTATCCAACTATGTTGCAAACTCGAGTCTGTTCACTAGATAGAAGAACACCTGCAGGGCTGTCATGACAAGGATTTTTTTTTTCAGTGACTGGTTGTACAACGTCTCTTTAGCTCCATCAATCCTTATGAGGGACGAATGTGCCAAGTGACGCGGTACACCATAACAGACCCCTGCCCGGCAAGGTAGGAACTGCTATGTGCACAAAACAACCAATCACCTACAGAATATATAAAAGGACAGTGTCCAAAACCATCTATAGGAACAGTAAAGGATCACTAATCCCCAAAATGATGTCAGTATTTCCAGAAGAACCGTAACAAAGCCCATGGTGTATTGATAAGGAACAGCTCAATTATTAGAGATCCTCCAAATAAAAAAAAAAGATCATGCCCGTATCACGGTACAGAATTAGGAATGTAACAGCTGTATGTGGCAGGACATAGTCATAAGAACAGTCAAAATAAAAAAATTGTGGATGTGGGATTTTGTACTGGACAATTAATTCCAGCACTTGATCACCCACAAATAAATAAAAAAAATCATAAGGGGTAAAATTAGTTTCACGGTCTGAAAAAAATGTGCTCTACAACCTCTCCCACAAGAAATAATCCCTACTTGGAAAGCCCACAAACTAAAAAGAAAATATAAAGAAATTGACTCCCTAAAAAGGCCCCCAACCCATTTTTTTTTTTTTGTGTTAAATTCTAGTAATTTGCAACCATGTGAAAGGTTTCGAAACAGGGGTAGTTACAAAGGGCTGGTTTTGATGGACACATGGGGCAATAAAAGTGGGTATCCCTCCTCCTGCCATGCTTGCTACATACCCGACACCTTTTTTGGGGATATTTTTGGGTCTCAGAGGAAGGAATAGGGTGAAAAAAGTGGCGCTCTGAAAGCCTGCGCACATCCTCAGATTCGCAGGATTGTGCCGGTATAGTGGACTCAAAAAGGAGATGCTCAATGACCTTCTCCTGAAATTGAAGGAAAGTGAGCGTTCCTTGGGCTTTTTTGAAAATAACAAAACTGTTATAGGTAGCAACCTGGATGAGGTAGATTGCTACCTTTTTGTACCAGGCATGATTTTTGCGCTTCACCAGGTAAGGCTGAAGCACCTGGTCGGAAAGGTCTACACCCCCCATAAATTTGTTGTAGTCTGTTACACAGACAGGTTTCTGCTTTGCAGTGGTAGCCCCCCTCTCCGTAATTGCCACAGTGGTGTCCGTGTGTACGGTGGACAGCATGTAGACATCCTTCTTGTCGGCCCACTTCACTGCAAGCAATTCCTGACTTGCAAGGGCCATGGATGTTCCTTTTCCCAAACGCCTGGACACCAACTGTTGTGGGAGTCCCACTCTGTTCTTCCGTACTCTCCCACAGGCCCCTGTATTTGCAGCATGGAGGGCTTTATAAAGGGCAACGCTGGTATAAAAATTGTCTGTATAGAAGTGGTACCCCTTGTGCAGAAATGGCTCCATTAGGTTCCACACAATTTTGCCAGAGGTGCCAATAGTTTCTGGGCAGCCTGGGGTATGAATTTGGCAGTCCCTGCCTTCATAGATTTTGAAACCGCAGGTGTAACCCGTTGTGCTCTCGCACACTTTGTACAATTTCACCCCATATCTGGCTCGTTTAAAAGGGATGAATTGACGAAAGGAAAGACGCCCTTTGAAGCTCATGAGCGATTCATCTACTGACAAATTTTTGTCAGGGGTGTACAACTTTAAAAATAAATCATTTAGAAGGGTGATTAATGGCCTTAATTTATTAAGCCGATCATAGGCTGGGTCGCTTCTTGGGGGGACTTGGGAATTGTCAGTAAAATGCATGAATCGCATTAGGGCCTCATAGCGGTTTCTGGACATCACTGCTGCAAATACAGGGGTAGCGTGGACAGCACTACAAGTCCAGTAGGACCGGACAGAGGGTTTTTTAACCAAACCCATATTGAGGGTAATGCCTAAAAACTTTTTTATTTCTGGGACACTTGTGGGTCTCCACATTCTGGAGTACATAGACGCAGGCTTTTGTAGAACAAACTGCCTAGAATACAGATTAGTCTGCTGGACTATCAAGTCTAGGACCGTATCACATATAAATAAATTAAAAAAATTATAGGGGGTAAAATTTGGGATGTCGACACTAATTCCTGGGGTCGCTTCAAATTGGGGTACTTGGGGGGAAAATGATAGTGCAGGATCCCACATCACGGGAGGGACTGCAACACTCGGCCCTGCACTTGACACCTCTACAGCGACTGACGTATCCACCACCATAGGACTATGGGGTTCAGCGGTGGAATTAGAATCATCACTGTCACTGTCTGGAACAAATTCTGAAGCGGTGTCTGTTTCGCTTTCAGGAGTGTTGGAACATAGCAAGGCGTAGGCTTGCTCCGCGCTGTACATACGCTGAGACATATTTTATAGATGTGTATGTATATATATATATATATATATATATATGCCCTATAAGTCCTAACCCTAAAGTAAACCTAAAATCCTAAAAACGACACAAATTATTATTATTTTTTTTTATATATATATATTTTTTTATATATATATTTTTTTTTATATAACAGACGTAAAATTAATTCTAAACGGCCCTAAACACGAACGCTAAACTAGCCCTAACCCTAAAGTAACGCTAAACTAGCACTAAACCTAAACTAACGCTAAACTAGCACTAACGCTAAACTAGAACTAACGCTAAACTAGCACTAACGCTAAACTAGCGCTGACGCTAATCTAGCGCTGACGATAATATAGATTTGATATATTATATATATATATATGTGTGTGTATAAGAACGATGATTTTTTTTCACTTTTTCTTTCTTCACAGCACAGGACTTAGACTGATTTCTCTCTCCTCTCAGAACAACTACAATGGGAGGAGAGAGAAACACAGCCCATGTCCTGGCTGTGTTATGAAAATAACTGTCAGTGATCTCTGTGATAGGTTTTATCACAGAGATCACCTGATCAGGGACCAGTCACAACGGTCCCTGATTGTTGCTGTGCCAGATGACGACACAGGTAAGATATGCAAAGCGCACTCGGGCGCAATTTTGGGGGGGGAATCGGACCGTGGGGGCGGATCTGACCGGGGGGGGGGAATCGGACATGAAGGGGAATCGGACGGGGGGGATCGGACGTGGGAGGGGGGGCGCACTAATTACCCATTCTCTCTCCTCTCTAAGGAGTTATTCCATGAGAGGAGAGAGAAATGGCGATTATCTGCCGCTTTAGCGTGAACGCCGTGAAATAGCGATTCACGGCGATCACTTGACCAGAGACCACTCGTTATGGTCTCTGGTCGTTGCCCCGAACTCTCAGCTACCTCCGGTAGCTGAGAGAACGGAGCTCCGATCTTTAATTTCGGCGCTACTTTAGGCTAATGCGATCACGTTAAAAGGCGTCGCATTAGCCTAAAGCCCATTAGTGAGGAACGTAAAAAGGCGTACTGTTGGTCACTAAGGGGTTAATAATTATGTATATAATAATAATAATAATAATAACAATAAAAAAGCTAACAATAAAAAGTATTTATTACTAACTCCAATTACTTAGGTTCTAAATTCTGGTTATCAATTAATATAAAAAAAAATTCAACCCTTTAAAATGCCATATGGTCAATTTAACAACCAATACATTGTTTCAGCTTCCAAACCTAATGCAATGTTATCAACAGGGGCTCCCAGGTCATGTGATCCTCTGACACTTATGATTGACAGTATTCTGTTATAGGAATACCCTATTTAATAACTAATTTTCCAGCTAGTTTCATCACAAGTAACGACTCCCTTATAGTTTTCTGGTCTTTCTAGGTCTTGCTGTTGGATTGACACTGTGTTACTTACTGTGTTGCTTATACGGTTAGCGATTTGTCCTATTTTCGGAGAACTAGAGGCGATTAGTCAAATTCTATCTTGACTGTCTCCTGGTTTTCTACCAAGGACATTGGTGCAGTTTTGCACCCGGGCATTAAACAACCATGCCCTTTTGGAAAAAATCTAAGAAATATCATGTCTCCCAAATTCCTGATGAAGGAAATCTGATGGGAGACATACCAACTATGGAGGAGCCTAACATCTCGCTCCAGAAGTTTTCTGTCATCAAAGATATGGCAGATGAAAAATCCAGCGATCTTAGTCACAGCAAATATTGTGACATTACGTCAAAGAACACCAAGAAGAGCGCATTCAGCCTGCTGACCCGCCTGCGCTCCAAAAATATCCGTAAAAGGTATGTAACTAATAATTCTCATACATTGCTCAGATATCCAGAGCTGTGGTATAACAGTCACTAGATCTTTAATTCTCCCCATATCTTCACAGAAACTTTGGCAGCAGCGCTGTGATCGGCGCTAGAGAACTGGATCGCTATTTCCCAGATAGACGGTTGAGACTATATGTTGCCACCTGGAATATGGAGGGAAAGGTGAGAAGTAATGTACAATATTTATTGTGACCCATCAGTGTGCCCGAGCTCAAGTTGGATGAAATGGGCCAGTAACCATGTCTCTTTAGTTTGTAGTTGAATATCACATAGACAGGTTATATTCTACCCTATGTCAGTTGAGTTGGCGCTCTTTGTATACAATATTAATGTTTGTATATTTTGAACAGGATTACCCGCAAAATGTGGAGGATCTGCTGTTACCATCAGATGATACGAAAGACATTTATGTTATTGGCGTTCAGGAAGGATGTCCAAACAGGTAAGTCTTCTCAGGTTGTCTTACACCAGCCTATGACTGCAGATGGACAGCAGGGCGGCTGATACAAATTCTCTCTCAATGCTCTACTTATTGTATTATCACTCCTTAATTTTCAAAATTCAACACCAGAGGTTATTATATTGAGTGTTGATACAGATGAGTTGAGTATCTTAATCTTGTGTCATTTATTAATATGTAAATCTGAAATTGTGTCTTCTTGTAGACGGGAATGGGAGATAAAATTACAGGAGACCCTTGGACCACACTATGTATTATACCACTCCTCCGGGCTCGGAGTCCTGTATCTCACCATCTTTGTTCGACGGGAACTAATCTGGTTCTGCTCAGGTAAGATTCACATTCCTACGTCTACATAAGAAGTCTTGAATGTAGTCATTAGCTGGAACATCTTATTTAGTTATTAGAATTAGATGCCTAAGAGCTTGGCTCTCAGATTCTTGACTTCTGAGTATTGGAGATCTAAAAGTTCACACCACAGTTACAAAGTATGAAATTATGTTCTAGTAATATTTCCATAGTTTAATTGGAAATAATTTCTATTCCATTGTTGCATGTAGTACTCTTAACCACTGACCTGTCTTTTTGTGTTTAATTTCTTATACAGAGGTAGAGCACACCCATGTAACAACCAGGCTATTCCACCATGTGAAAACTAAAGGAGCCTTGGGTGTTGCCTTCACCGTTTTTGGAACATCTTTCCTTTTTATTAATTCACATCTGAGATGTAAGTATTTACAATATTAATATATGACCATGTACAGTTTTACTTTGTATAAAATTGCTGCTATTTCATAATTAACTGAAATATATGGGATGATATGAAGAGATCTGTACTTATAATGTTTTGGTAAAAATAAAAGGTTTGTTCCAGTTTGATCAAACTTTTTCTAATCTATCAATCTCATTCTATGTTGTGAGTGGCCAGTAATACAGATACACGCAGGTACAATTAGTGCAGGAGGGGGTGGCGGCGGCTGGTTTCAGTTGCGCCGCCTCCCCCTCAGAGAGGCAGCAGGGCGGACGGTGCGGCTGTATAATCCCTCACACCCACCCCTCCTCTCCATTAGCAGCGGTGGCACGCTGCAATGTGTTTTTTTGAAAATAATATGCGATTCGGGCCGCCCATATGATCATCTGCCACTGCTAATATGTATTTTTTTGTTGGCAGTTGGGGCAGTCAACAAGAGGATCCAGGACTATAAAACCATCACTGAGGGTCTCCGTCTGCCTCAAATTATTCCGGAAAGAATCAACTCCAATGCCTGTGAGTATTACTTATGTGGTTGAACCTATGGATCCTTTTATCTCTAAATTTGTCTCAGTTGAGTCTAATGCAGTCATGTGCTATAATTTTTTTATTTTTTTTTATTCTACAGTGGACGTCACCAGCCGCTTTGATCGGGTGTTTTGGTTTGGAGACCTCAATTTTCAGCTTAAAGAGGACAGAAAAAATGTGGAATCTCTTCTGCAGAAGATCGAAGGAAAAGATATATCCAGTCTCCTCAAACACGACCATCTGAATGAAGCCAAGAACAATGGTATATTTACTAGTAGACAGATCTCTATCACTCCTCAACCTTCATTAAAGGGGTTCTCCACCTTCTGACAACTGATGACCTATCCACCGGATAGCTCATCAGTATATCATCGGTGCGGGTCCGACACCTGGACGCTGCACCGTTAAGCTGCTCCAGTGGCCTGCGGGCACCGGATGTTACGGCACACAATGCTATTTACGGAGCCAGAAGCAGTTGGCTCCTTACATAGCATAGCTGCCATGATGCATAACTGCGGGTCTGCCTCCTATTCACTTGAATAGGAGCAGAGTTGCAGTACTGCAGCTCGGTAGCAATTCCGTGGCCGGTGCCAACTGCATCCGGCATGTACGTCCAGTGCTCAAAGGCACCGGACCAGCTGATTAGTGCAGGGTCCGGGTGTCGGACCACCACAGATCATGTACTGATGACCTATCTGGTGAGTATGTCATCAGTTGTCAGAAGTTGGAAAACCCCTTTAATACCACAACCACTTCCACAGATTAATACAAATCACTGACATGATGGTTGATATGTTCCCCAAATTCTTATATAGTGCTAAAATTATCAATTGCTCCTTTTTTTTTTTTAATACTGACAACTTTTTTTTTCTTTCAACTTAAGGGTCCATATTTCTAGGGTTCAAGGAGCACACCATTGATTTCCTTCCTACATATAAGTTTGACATTGGCACAGACACCTATGATACATCAGCAAAGCAGAGAATTCCATCATATACGGTAAGATATCTTATTTCCAGGTCTACAGAGCTTGAGAGACAATAGAATCCATGGGCCAGAGCACCCATTATATAATGAATCCCCTCCCCCAATGTAATGAATTGTTATTATTATAGCTGGAAGAGTAATTTCTTATGAACAAAGCTTTCAGTTAATTTTACTTTTATGTAGTGAGTTTGTCATCACAGTTTCCCAGTGTAATATGTCGTTGCCCAGCATGGGTCAAGGATACTTATTTAATGAAATCTGTGTGACCAAGTCAAACCTAAAATGCAATAAAGTCTCAATATTCTGCAATATAAATAAAGTAGGCCCAACATTTAGGTCTGTGTTGTTTTGCAGTTTAATAATATATTATAATATGATTTCACTAATGATATTTGTTATTTTCATGACCTCTACAGGACAGGGTGTTGTTTAAAAGCCAATGTGAGGGAGATGTGCGAGTCCTGAGATACGACTCTTGCCCTGTTTTGAAGACCTCAGACCACCGACCTGTTTTTGGCATCTTTGAAGTAAAGATCAGGCCCGGTTCAGATGAGTAAGTCATGTTTTCCTCCATGTTGTTCGTATGATACTTTCAGTAGCCGTCATTACTACATGGTCCTTATAGCCAGAGCTCACACTTTGGGGCAGGTGGCTGTACACCTTGGTGACAGTACTGGAGGATTATAGGATGTGAAACTAAGCAAAGTGTGGTTACCTGCTAACATTATCATATGTCTTACATAAATATATTTCTCATTCCAGCATCCCCTTGGCTGGTGGACGCTTTGATCGTAAAATCTATGTAACGGGCATTAGGAGGAAAGGACAAAAAAAGTAGCTGCATCTGTTCATGTCCTTACAGGTAAGAGCTTTGTAGTTGTCTATTATGTTTGCGGTGAAAATGTTCTTCCATCTCTTAGGTTTTCCTCTGTATCTGTAATTTATTTTATCAACTAATTTAACTAAAGTGTAAATAAGTATTTTCAATCTTAAAATTCCAACTCCTTGTATTCAGACACGTTTTCATTTCTGAATGAAGGTTGTGGGCTTTGGGGAACAACTTCCCCAACTGTAAGCATGTATGTAGTATAGTACAATGAGTTTCCTAAAGGAACCTGTCATCTGAATGGATGGAACAACTGCATTTTATGATGCATTAGCTTCTAAGCAAAAATGATGGATACAAGGAACATTGCTATTGATGGAAGACATTACTTGGCATCTTGCAGGACTCCTAAGGAACAGTTACAATCTCCGGGGCATAAAACATCGGAACATCAGAAAGTTCCCGTAACATGCTGAAGAACGCAGCTCTAGGTCAGACCCACTGCTTGCATCAACCATCTTCAAGGTTTGTAGTGTGACGCCAAGGATCAATTAAGAAATGTATTTACCTCAAATCACCTTAAAAAGTCTTCTAGATCTGCTAAGAAACACACATTATAGAACATTAATAGCAAATATTTGTCTTGCAGCATAAACATCAATTCCGCAGTACATCTGGCGAGAATAGCGCTCCCTGTCACCGGAGGAGCCACCATCAATGCTGATAGAAAGGTAAGTTCCTCTGGATGTGTCCCCTCTCTATATTTATCAAGCAGCCTGAATGATCAATATTTAATAGGGTTGTGTGCTTCTCCCCCCAGAACAAGTCAGCAGATATCAACAGAACATCAACACCAATAACAACCAAGGGCAGAATCCGCCATCTTACAAGAATTCCAATGGCGAGACTTAACATTTCTACAACATCTGTCACAGAAGAGACATCAATGTGGTCACCAGGGCATCAATATCACGCAGAAGACCAGGTTCAGAACAGGACAATATGTCATCTCTTCTTGTGTCTGTGGAATGCAGATTTTCCACCCCTTACTGATACTACAGTATATACTGTGACATATTCCGGCGTTTTTGCTGGATCTTGTATTACCATCATCTTTACCATTATATATTTTGATCTACAAAAACCTTAAATAAATCTTTAACATCAATCCATAAGTGTGACTGATAATTGTTATGTGCGCGGCTGCAACTTACTACAGTGTATACATTTCACCTAACCGACCCTTCACAGCGCTATTTGTGTGACATCGCGTTTAATCCAGTGGTAGGTGACAGGACATTGTATCATATGTACACAATACAGAGTGTATGGAACGTGCCGCCATATGTACTGGATTATATACTGTAGGACAAAGAGTGACAGGAGAAGTAAAACATTGATATATTTGATAGTTGCTTAACCCCTTAAGGACGCAGCCTAGTTTGGGCCTTAGGGCTCAGAGCTCATTTTTCAAATCTCATTGGTGTGCAAGAGCAGTAATGATCCCAATTTCCCAGCTGCTATTGAGTTGTTGAATTTATTAAAATGTAACTTTTATTATTTTAATTTAGAAATGAAGCGCAGCAGAGAGAAGAAAGACGTACAACATTGAGGTGAGTTAAAATGGTTCCAAGTCGGTTAGCGTAACGTTTGAGATCCAATGTGTATTAGGGTCTCATAAGAATAAAGTGGCAGGCGCAGTCAGCAGCTGCAGACTGCTAGAGAGCCTCTTTGTCACACAGAGAATTGAAAGAGAAAAGCACGGCGCCACATAGTGTGAGTAAGCCCAGGAAAAAACAAACTATGTTTGACAGATGGAGGCTTACCACAGGTGGAAAGGTCAGGAGCGTGTAGTAGGTAGATAAGTATTGGATGAGTGCTGCTGCCGAGATCCCAGCCGGTCAATCCTGAAGGACCACCGCAATAGATAATGTGTAAATTCTTTGAAAAAACGGGACCCCATACGGCGCTGCTACTCAGGAAGGATACAGTGGTAGTTATAAATGATACTTTATTGTAGGCTACGCGTTTCAATGCCGCACCGGCATCTTCCTCAGGCCACACACATTGCAGTCTGAACAACAGCCCTTTAAATACACCACGCGGGAGAAAAAACCGCCAATGTAAACAGGGTTAAAGTGCAAGGTGACGTAATCACCGGGAGAAGTTCAAACTTAACAGATACAAGAAAGACATTCAATTGTATATACTGCTAATTTAAACTAAAATCGGCAGAGTTGAATTAAAATGGGGTATGGGATCTTAACATAAAAAAGGGGACAATTGCAGACAATCTATAAAACATTAATATCCATATCGATGAATTTAAACAGTTGCTAAAACATAATAAAATATACAGAAGTTTAGCGATGTATCGTACTTGCAATATTTTGTGGTAATTCACCAATTAATTAAAATGAAAACGAATTAAAGGAAAATAAACTGAATGGGTGAAAATAATAAAAACTGCTATGGAACCCATA
The DNA here is from genome assembly GCF_050947455.1 of Rhinoderma darwinii. Taxonomy (NCBI): domain Eukaryota; kingdom Metazoa; phylum Chordata; class Amphibia; order Anura; family Rhinodermatidae; genus Rhinoderma; species Rhinoderma darwinii. The sequence goes on along the minus strand of NW_027461678.1, from coordinate 87,183 downwards.
TTACTGGGAACTCAACTGAACGTGACCCTTTGGCCAATTCAGGAGAGTGAGGAAGAATTGCTCGTCTGAAATTAATTTTTTAAGGGAATGTGAGATTTTAGAAAGTAGATTTTGGGCATGACCACACATGGCGGAATTCCTCCGCAACTGTCCGCATCAATGCCGCACAGAATTTGCGTTGCAGATTCTGCAGCGGATCTGCACAAAATGTGCAGAAAATTGATGCGGACTGGCCGCTGCGGACTGCAGGAAAAGTGCTTCTCTTCTCCCTATTCAGTGCAGGATAGAGAGAAGGGACAGCACTTTCCCTAGTGAAAGTCAAAGAAATTCATACTTACCGCCCGTTGTCTTGGTGACGCGTCCCTCTTTCGGCATCCGGCCCGACCTCCCTGGATGACGCTCCAGTCCATGTGACCGCTGCAGCCTGTGCTTGGCCTGTGATTGGCTGCAGCCGTCACTTACACTGAAACGTCATCCTGGGAGGCCGGACTGGAGACAGACGCAGGGAGTTCTCGGTAAGTATGAACTTATATGTTTTTTTACAGATACATGTATATTGAGATCGGTAGTCACTGTCCCGGGTGCAGAAACAGTTACTGCCGATCGCGTAACTCTTTCAGCACCCTGGACAGTGACTATTTACAGACGTCTCCTAGCAACGCTCCCGTCATTACGGGAGCCCCATTGACTTCCTCAGTCTGGCTGTAGACCTAGAAATACATAGGTCCAGCCAGAATGAAGAAATGTCAAGTTAAAAAAGCAAGACGCATCCGCAGCACACATGACATGTGCATGACAGCTGCGGACTTCATTGCGGAACTTTGAATCTCCATTGAAGTCAATGGAGAAATTCCGCCATGAGTCCGCCACTGCTCCGCAACAGACAGAGCATGCTGCGGACACCAAATTCCGCTCCGCAGCCTATGCTCCGCAGCGGAATTGTACGCATCGTGTAAACGAACACTGCTAAATTAAAGTGAAAGTCAATGGAGAAACGGCTCCGCTGCGGATTAACGCTGCGGATTGTCCGCAGCGGAATTTAAGTGAAATTCCGCTATGTGTGAACCCGCCCTTAAGGTGAAAAATTTCCCTACACAACTGATTAAAGGTGCACGTTTAAAAGCAGCAGAATTGACCCAAAAGTCCTGTGTTAACCAAACAAAAAAGACAGAGGATACTACCGATTGCACTAATAAAAATGGAAAAACTAATACCAACAAGATTAAGTTTACAAATAATTTTATTACATCATATAACAGTGGACATAAATTGGTGAGATCTATTTTGTCCAAACATTGGCATATCTTGAAAAATGATCCTTTCCTCAAAAATTCTCTACCCGACAAACCAAATATCACCTTTAGACGGTCAGCTAATTTGAAGATTATATTGGCCCCTAGTCTTATCAATAACCTTAAACCTTCTATTCCAAGAGTTTTACCAGTTTTGAATGGATCCTATAAGTGTAGCCAAGGACGTTGTCTGTGTTGTAACAATATCTCACACAAAAAACTGACCTTCTGTTCCAATACAACCAAAGAAATTTTCCCAATTAAGGCTTTCCTTAATTGTGGTAGTAATTTTGTAATTTACCTCCTTGAGTGTTCGTGCCGCTTACAGTACATTGGGAGGACCATCCAATGTTTGAGAAGCAGCATCAACAAACATAGATATAATGTTCTAAAGGGGTTTTTAAAACACAGTGTTTCGAGACACTGTGCTTCTTCCCATAACTGCCAGTTTAATAGAATTACCATTACGCCTATTGAACAAATTCCTTGTGACGTTCCCAACCGGTTCCAAAAACTCAAGCAAAGAGAAAATGTTTGGATTTTTAAACTATTGACCCTACATCCAAACGGTTTGAATGACATCACGGAAACTAGTCTTGATTAATGCTTCTTTTATTACAGATGAATTTGTGTTTTTTTAGCATATAGTACTCACTTTTGACTTATACATGTATACCTAATACTTATATATATTTGTTCATGTTAGAAATCTTTAGTGAATTTTCCACAATTTATTAAAAAGGTTAACCACTGTTAATAATATCAAGATCATCGTAAAGGATGAGCAGTGGTTCTATTAAAATCAACATCATTGGGTGGAATTTCCCTGATTAGTTGAGTTCTGGCCGTTATGGGTTTTATGGTATTTTTAATCATTTTCTCTTCCTGAATCCATTTTTCTCTAAATTCGTTTTGATTGCAAATCATTGGTGAATTACCGCAAAATATCGCTGTTTTGATACAGCATAAACTTCTGTATATTCTTTTGAGCTTTTAAACTTTTATCTTAATTCATAGATAAATATTTGAGATTGTCTTAAATAGTCCTCTCTTTTATTCAAATTAATTTTACTCAACACCCATACTCTTTTATGATGGAATGTCCTCACTTTATTCCAAAGGATAACTACTGAAAATAAAAATATAAATGACATTTAGATCAACTTAATGGTTGATTGTTGTTTTTTTACCAAAATATACATCATTTTATATGTTTTCCACGTTCAGTTGAGTTCCCAGTAATATGGGTTCCATAGCAGTTTTTATTATTTTCACCCATTCAGTTTATTTTCCTTTAATTCGTTTTCATTTTAATTAATTGGTGAATTACCGCAAAATATTGCAAGTACGATACATCGCTAAACTTCTGTATATTTTATTATGTTTTAGCAACTGTTTAAATTCATCGATATGGTTATTAATGTTTTATAGATTGTCTGCAATTGTCCCCTTTTTTATGTTAAGATCCCATACCCCATTTTAATTCAACTCTGCCGATTTTAGTTTAAATTAGCAGTATATACAATTGAATGTCTTTCTTGTATCTGTTAAGTTTGAACTTCTCCCGGTGATTACGTAACCTTGCACTTTAACCCTGTTTACATTGGCGGATTTTTCTCCCGCGTGGTGTATTTAAAGGGCTGTTGTTCAGACTGCAATGTGTGTGGCCTGAGGAAGATGCCGGTGCGGCATTGAAACGCGTAGCCTACAATAAAGTATCATTTATAACTACCACTGTATCCTTCCTGAGTAGCAGCGCCGTATGGGGTCCCGTCTTTGTCACACAGGGTAAGATGCAGTAGCTTGTGCCGACTAGGATTATTAAAAGAGCGCTAGCCCCCCCGACATGTTTCGCTGCTTCAGCAGCATCCTCAGGGGATAAATTCGGGGCTAATGGTCTGAAGCAGCGAAACATGTCGGGGGGGGGGGGGTAGCGCTCTTTTAATAATCCTTTTAACTCACCTCAATGTTGTACGTCTTTCTTCTCTCTGCTGCGCTTCATTTCTAAATTCAAATAATAAGGGTATGTGCACACACACTGATTACGTCCGTAATTGACGGACGTATTTCGGCCGCAAGTACAGGACCGAACACAGTGCAGGGAGCCGGGCTCCTAGCATCATACTTATGTACGATGCTAGGAGTCCCTGCCTCGCTGCAGGACAACTGTCCCGTACTGTAATCATGTTTTCAGTATGGGACAGTTGTCCTGCAGCGAGGCAGGGACTCCTAGCATCGTACATAAGTATGATGCTAGGAGCCCGGCTCCCTGCACTGCGTTCGATCCGGTACTTGCGGCCGAAATACGTCCGTCAATTACGGACGTAATTAGTGTGTGTGCACATACCCTAAAAGTTACATTTTAATAAGTTCAACAACTTAATAGCAGCTGGGAAATTGGGATCATTACTGCTCTTGCACACCAATTTGCTTTTGTATATAATCCATTCCTGCCAGCTACTAGGGTCTGCGCTATTTCTTTTGACATTTTTCAACGTCGGAATGCTTAAACCTATCCAAGCGATTCTGAGACTGTTTTCTCGTGAGACATTGGGCTTTATATTAGCTGTAGAATTTTGTTGATATGTTCAATGTTTATTAGTGAAAAATTGCAAAATTTAGAGAAAATTTAGAAAAGATAGAATTTTTCTAAAGTAAAAAATGCATCTGCTTGTAAAACAGATGATTATACCACCCAAAATAGTTACTAGTTCACATTTCCCATAATTCTACTTTAGATTGGCATCATTTTTTGAACATTCTTTGATTTTTCTTGGACGTTACAAGGCTTAGAACATAAACAGCAATTTCTCATATTTTTAAGAAAATTTCAAAAGCCTTTTTTTTAAGGTACCTGTTCAGTTCTGAAGTGGCTTTGAGGCACCTATGTATTAGAAACACCCACAAAACTCCCCATTTTAAAAACTAGACCCCTCAAAGTATTCAAAACAGCATTTAGAAAGTTTTTTTTAACCCTTTAGGCATTTCACAGGAATTAAAGCAAAGTGGAGGTGAAATTTGCAAATTTAATTTTTCTTGCTGAATTTAACTTTATTCTATTTTTTTCTGTAACACAGAAGGTTTTACCAGAGAAACACTACTAAATATGTATTTTACAGATTCTGCCGTTTTTAGAAATGTCCCACATGTGGCTCTAGTGTGCTCTTGGACTAAAACTCAAGCCCCAGAAGCAAAGAAGCACCTAGTGCATTTTGGGGCCTCATTTTTATTAGAATATATTTTAGGCAGCATGCCAGGTTTGAAGAGGTGTTGAGGTGGCAAAAAAGTAGGAATCCCTTAAAAGTTACCCCATTTTGGAAACTGCACCCCTCAAGGAATTCACTAATGGTTGTTGTTACTATTTTCACCCCACAGTTTCTTCACAGAGCGTCTTTGAATTGGGCTGTGAAATTAAAAAGATGACATTTTTTCCAATAAGATGTCATTTTGATCAAAATTTCTTATTTTCGCATGGAACAAAATGCCCCATTTTGTTGCCCAATTTGTCCTGAGTGCGGTAATATCCCATTTGTGGTGATAAAATGCCGTTTGGGCCCATGGGAGGTCTCAGAAGGAAAGAAGCGCTATGTGTTCTTTGGAGTCCAGATTTTGCTGGATTGGTTTTCGGGTGCCATGTCAAATTTGCAGAGCCCCAGACAGTGGCGTAGCTATAGGGTTTGCAGCGGTCGCAATTGCGACCGGGCCCCTAAGCCTGGGGGGCCCATGGGCCCCCGTTGCCATACAGCATGTTTTCTAACTGAATCTTCTGTCCGTGAAGCCGGCACTTCCTGGTTACGGTCACATGGTACACTTAGTGTACCATGTGACCGTGTTGTCACGTGACACGGCTTCCAGACAGAGCAGAAGAGGCGGTGCGGAGGACTCCAGGTAAGCTGCAGTGTAATGTAATGTATATTGCAATGTAATGTATTGTGTTGTAACGTTATGTATTGTAATGTAATGTGTTGTGATGCCTTGTAATGTATTGTGTTGTTTGCAGTGGAGAGGGGGGGGCGTTAAATCACAGCCCCCCCCTCCTCCACCGCAAACTGCACAATACAACACAATACAGTATAGTACGAGTGTATGAGAGCGGGGCTGCGGCTGTGTAATACAGTCACTGCCCCGCTCCTGAGTCCTGACATCTGCGCGCCGTCAAGATGATGTGATGCGGCCGGCGCTGCACTAATGAGCGTCGGCACTGAAGACAGAACATGGTGGGCGCGCTACAAAACACCCCCATGTTCTGTCCTCAATGCCTGAACCGCCGCTCATTAGTAGGAGCAGGGGCAATGGCTGTATTACACAGCCGCAGCCCTGCTCTATAACGGCGGAGATCAGAGAAACCGCTCATCTCCACCGCTATTCTCCTGAATGCTGCGATCAAAGCTGACAGCAGCATTCAGGGGAAAATGAGAAGGGGGGATGCCCCTGGATCGCGTCACAGGGAATTCCTGTGACGCGATTAAGGGACATCCCATATATGGGCAGACAGCCCAGGGTCTATTGAAGGACCCCAGGGCTGTCCTACCATATTTCCTGTTGTTAGGGCATACTGAGGTATGTCCTAACAACTGCCTGTGTACTATCAGTACACAGGCTAATGTACTAGCATATAGCTATATGCCAGTACATTGAAGTTTTAAAATAAAGTAAAAACAAAGTAATGTTAAATAAAAAAAATACACATACACCTTTTTTATAATAAACATTAAAATAAGTCTCAATACATAAAACATACACATAATCGGTATTGGCGCAGCCGTAATAACCTGCACAACAATTTTTTTGCATCATTTATGATGTGTACTCTGTAAAAAAATAAAATAAAAATTGCTTTCTATCACTTAGGCCCCATTCACACGACCGTGCCCGCAATCACGGCCCGCGATTGCGGGCACGGCCGGCCGCCCACTGCCACCCGCATTTTCGGGCCGTGCTCCCATACAAAGTATGTGAGAACGGCCCGCAAAATGCAAAAGGACGGACATCTTCCATAATTTTCGGAACATTTCTACGGCACGGACAACCATCCGTAGCGCTACGGAAATGTGTCCGCGCTCAATGAAAGTGAACGGAGGTTATTTACGGTCGTGTGCATGGGGCCTAATTATGAGGCACAAGGTGCGATGATGAATTTAACCTCCATGTGCCTCACATTAATAGTAATTAACTCCATCATGTACCTTACATATTAACCCATTATGACTGAGAAACATAATGGGGTTAATTACTATTAATGTGAGGCACATTCAAAATTCATAATCACACCTCCTGCCTCACATCAGAAAATGGAAGAACTTTTTTTTATTTTTATTACTGTTGGCAAAGTAAACGAAATATCGGTATCGAAGTTCAAATTTTGGTATCGTGACATCCCTACACTGTGGGTCGCGTCCCCCTGGGGGTTCGTGAGTCACTCACCGAGGTCCCGGTTCCAATCAATGCTGGAGCAAGGAGCTGACATCTCCTTGATCCAGCATTCCCTGTGCCGTGAGTGGCTCGACACAGGCAGGCGGGATGTAGCGACATCATCGCGCCTGCCTGCGCTGAGTCACTCATAGTACACACCGGAGGAGGCGAAGGATCCTCCACTCAACGTGGGAATGGGGATAGGTAAGTAATTATGCACATATGGGGGCATTATACTGTATGGGGGGGCTGATATTGTGGGGGGGCATTATACTGTATGGGGGGCTGATATGGGGAGCATTATACGGTATGGGGCTATTATGGGGGGGCAGTATACGTTATGGGGCATTATACTGTGTGGGGGCAGCTATGGGAGCATTAACTGTGTGGGGGCATTATACTATGGGGGCTGTTGGGCAAGGCATCTGGGCATAGGAGCGCGCAGGGGTCTGATGATGATGGTGGTGCTGGGGAGGAGTAGGGGGGCCCAAGCTGAATTCTTGCACCCGGGCCCATGAGCCTTTAGCTACGCCCCTGGCCCCAGAGGTATCAAAGCAATGGAAACCCACCAGAGGTGACCCCATTTTGGAAACTAAACCCCTCAAGGAATTCATTTATGGGTTTTGTGACCATTTAGACCCCACAGTTTATTCTCTGAATTTATTTGAAATGGGCTGTGAATTAAAAAAAATGTGTGATAAACTGGGCCCATGGGAGGGCTAAGAAGGAAAGGACTACCATTTGGCCTACTGGGGATTCTCTGGTACTAAGTCATGTATGCAGAAGCCCCTGAGGTACCAGTACAGTTGAAACCCCCGAGAAGTGACCCCGTTTTAAAAACTACACCCCTTAAGGCATTCATCTAGAGGTGTAGTGAGCATTTTGACCCCACAGGTATTGTGTAAAAGATAATGCGCAGCAGATAGTGCAGAGTGAGATTTGCAATTTTCTATACATATATGCCATTTCAGTGTCCGATATATTGTGCCCAGCATGCGCCACCGGAGACATACATCCCATAAACTGTAATGTGGGTTCTCACGGGTACGGCAATACCCTACATGTGGATGTTAACAGCTGCCTGGGCACACAGCAGGGCCCAGAGTGTAAAGATGAGGGGGATAAGCTGTGCGGCGTGCATCATGGTAAGTAAAACTGGGGTAGATTGAAAATCAAGGGATGTATGATAAATTTTAAAACACTTTCATACAGAGCCCTGGTTTTTCGGGACACGTGTCATATTGATATATTGTGTCTTACCTTATCCCCCTCTTATAGCAGACTTTGCACTTCTTTTGACTTTTTCCCTTCTTGCCAGTTTGGGGAACTTCTCCTGGAAAGTGTTGCCCTGGTACGATGCGTGTGGGCTCGCTTCCAGAAGTACTTGGTGCCCCCCCTTCATGGTCCCTAAAGATTAGGTTCTTGATAACCACCTCTTGAAATTCCAGGAAAGTTCCCGTCTGGCCTTTACATCGATGTAATACGTACGCATTGTACAATGCAATCTGAATGATGTGCGCGGCCAGCTTCTTATACCACACCGCATGGCACTGTAGGGCTTCAGGACTTGATCTGACAAATCCACCCCTCCTATGTACCTATTGTAGTCCAGGATGCAGTCTGGTTTGGGGTTCTCTGTACTGGTACCTCGTACAGGTACATGGGCACTGGTGTGGCCATGTATTGTTGTCAATACAACGACATCTCTCTTGTCCTTGTACTTAACACACAATATGTTGCTGCTAGAATGTGCCCTGCTTCCACCCCTTCTTGTTTGCCCAAGCAGTGTCTTAGGGAGTTGTAATGTCAGGATAGGGAGACAGACAGGTGAGCCCTAATCTACCCGCCACTCAGACCCTGCCTACTTTCACAGCCCGTCCTAGGCGACGGCGTACAAATGGGCGACGGTCCATACGCTCAATATATGCACGACAGACAAACAAGACAAGGGTACACAAAAGCAAAGGGAAGTGGGGCAGTTGCCCACGGCAAAACCGTGAGCAACAGAGTAGTGGATGAGCCGAGTCAAACCAGGAGGGTACGTGGTAACAATTGCAGAGCAGGAGAATAGTCAGTCAAGCCAGGGTCAATATGAAGCAGAGGTCAATGGTAACAGCAGGAACAGCAGAGCCAGGAAACAAGAGAATCACAGGCAAAGGACAAGCATCAAATGAAGTTATAAGTAGACCAAGGGCGGGAGCTAGAACCGTCTGGCCAGGCTGCGATAGGCTCTCCCACTCCTCAGCCTACCAGCCAGAGTTGTAGCAGATCGAGTCACTCTAGCAGACCTAGACACAGATGCAGGCTTATTAACCACGGGCGTCGACACAGAAGCTGTGTCAGGCAAATCCTTCACAGGAGGCCTCTGCGATTTCTTCTAGCAGTGCCGCATGCCACAGTACTTCTGGAAGCGAGGCACTTGAAGAGTAGGATGCTGGTATAAAAATTATCCAGTTAGAGGTGGTAAACCTGGTCCAGCAGTGGGTGCACCAAATCCCACCCAATTTTTGCGTTAACTCCCAGTAAGGGGGGGGCATTCTAAGGGCTGAATACTGCTGTCCTTGTAAGTATACCCTGATGCACTCTCGCACAACTTATACATCTTCACGCCATACCTTGCCCTCTTACACGGCAGGTACTGGTGGAATTGAAGCCTCCCTTTAAAATGGACCAGGGACTCATCAATAGAAATACAATTCTCGGGGGTGTATGCTTTGGAAAACCGGGCACTAAAATGGTCTAATAGGGGTCTCCGTTTATACAAACGGTCAAAACTGGGGTCATCTCAGGGTGGGCGCTGCTCATTATCAGTATAATGTAAGAAGCGAAGTATTGCCTCATAACGCATCCTGGACACGGCCATACGGTACATCGGGGTGTGGTATAAGAAAAAGCCTCTTTTTTTTTTAGTTACCAGTTTAGTTCTGAAGTGGCTTGGGGGGGGCCTATATATTAGAAACCCCTATAAAACACCCCATTTTAGAAACTAGGCCCCTCAAAATATTCAAAACAGCATTCAGAAAGTTTATTAACCTTTTAGGTGTTTCACAGGAATTTAAAGCAAAGTAGAGGTGCAATTTACATATTTCAGTTTTTTTGTAAGAAAATTGTTTTTATTCCTTTTTTTTTTCTGTAAAACAGAAGGTTTTACCCCGAGAAACACTACTCAATACTTATTGCCCAGATTCTCCAGTTTTGAGAAATATCCCAGATGTGGTCCTAGTGTGGTAATGGACTGAAGCACCGGCCTCCGAAGCAAAGGAGCACCTAGAGGATTATGAGGCCTCCTTTTTATTAGGCACCATGTCCGGTTTGAAGAGGTCTTGTGGTGCCAAAACAGTGGAAACCCCCCAAAAGTGACACTATTTTGGAAACTAGACCCCTTGAGGAATTCATTGTAGTTTTCATGGGGTGCATGTGACTTTTTGATCAGTTTTTGTTCTACTTTTAAGAGGCGTGGTGACTAAAAAACAGCAATTCTTCTATTGTTTTTTATTCTATTTTTTTTACAGCGTTCACCGTGCGCTATAAACGACATATTCACTTTATTCAGCATGGCGATACGATTACGGCGATACCAAATGTTTATAGGTTTTTTTTATGCCTTATGGTGTTTGCACAATAAAATAATTTTTATTAACAATCATTTACTTTTTGTGTTGCCTTATTCTAGGAGCCATACAGTTTTTGTCTTTTTTTCCATCAGGAAAGCCGTGTGAGGACTTGTTTTTGCGTAACGAACGGTAGTTTAGATCAGTACCATTTTTAGGTACATGCGACTTTTTGATCTCTTTTTATTCCATTTTTTGAGAAGTGAAGTGACCAAAAAACTGTGATTCTGGTATGGTTTATTATTATTTTCTTTTACGGCGTTCACCGCGCGGGATAAATAACTAAATACTTTTGTAGTTCAGGCCGTTACGGATGCGGCGATATCAATTATGTATAGTTTATTTGTTTATTTATTTATTTTTATTAATAATAAAAGACTGATAAGGGAAAAAGGGGGATTTTTACTTTTGTTACTTTTAAAACGTTTATTTTCTTATTTTTACAAAACCTTTTTTTAACTTTTTTTAACTTTATTACTTTGTCCCACTAGTGTACTTGAGGGCAGGAGGCCCTGATCCCTATTCTAATACACTGCACTATATGCGTAGTTCAGTGTATTACAGCTGTCAGCTACTCACTGACAGCAAGGCTTCCATAAATGGCATAGCTGGATGCCATTGTTAGGTGTCCGGTTGCTATAGCCACCATCGCCGGCCGCTATCGTGTAGCGGGCCGATGTAGCAGCTTAACCCCTAAGAAGCCGCTATCGCTATTGAAAGCGGCTTTCAAGGGGTTAATCAGCGGGGACACAGCGATCAGTCTCCGCAGAAGGAGCTGCGGCGACTGCTGTACGAGAAAGCAGCTGTTACAGCTCCTGTATGTGTCGGGAAGACGGCCGAAATGGCCGTTCCTCCCGTGACATACTATTCCAGCGCTGAGCGCGAACGATGCACTTAGCACGAAGGAATAGTACGTCGCTGAGCGCGAAGGGGTTAAGCATCAGTTTCCTAAAATGTAATATTAGACTCCCTTTACAAGCGGAGACAATACGATTAAGCAAATATTTTCTTTACGTTTCCCAGTATATAATATGGTACAATAAATGGTGCCGTGAAAAAGTACAACTTGTCCTTCAAAAAACAATCCCTCATACGTTTTTTTTGGACCAAAAAATAAAAACTTATGGCTTCTGGAAGTTGGGGAGGAAAGAGCGAAAATGAAAAACCAAAAATAACTGTAAAAGTCAGGGGTTAAATATGAGGTTATAGGTAACATAAGTAATAATTCATGGCGTGATATATTTAGTAAAGTCCAGTTCATCTCATTCCACTATTGGACAGGAATAGTTGGTACACTGAAACTTGTAGAATTTCTAATTCTCTTGATGTAGGGATATGAATCTTGGACAATATGGGTGTAAGTATTAAAGGGGTTCTCTGCAAATAAACCTTGATCACTGTAAAATAAAAAATGTTATACAACTTTATAATATCCTTTGTGCTAAAATTTCTGTTTTAACTTTTGCTGTAATGGGATGAAAACACGGAGTGAAAACCCAAAGAAGCCAAATACTTCTCATGGATAGTAATATGCTACAATTGTATCCAGCCTAAGCAATCATCTGTAAACTAAACAGCATGGACTCTAAGGCCTCATGCACACGACTGTAATGGCTTTTATTCTACTCAAATACGGATCCCTAGTCATCCAAAGTCATCTGCGACTCATTCGCATATAGGCACGCTGTCCGCAAATACGTACCGTCATGCATCCTTAGTACATCCGCATTTACGGATCCGCAAAAAAAAGAAATGGGAGTCTACAAATGATGTCACCACTATGTCGCAACCCCTTGAAAAGGTCACATGATCGCTCTGGCACCATTTTCTCTGGCATTTGTGCTTTGTGAGAGCTCTGTTGGAATCCTCGGCTGATATAACTTTGGTTTCTGGCATTTCTTTCGTTGCAAGGATGCACTACCCACGTGTGGTTCATGCTCTCATGCTCTTCTGGACTGGCTCGTCTCTCGGCGATTCGGACAGTAAGCTATGCTGGAAGAAGAACCGAAGAGGAGGAGGAGGTACTGGGTTCACCCCATTGTCTCCCAACAGCCCAGAAAGGTGCATTTCCATACCCTGTATGCAGACCTGCGGCAGCACCCGGACAAGTTTCACAACTTCTGCTACATGTCGATTTCCAGCTTTGACCGACGGTGCATCTCGGAGGAACGGCTCATCGTTTCTCTCAGGTAAGAACACCAAATGTCCCTTTTGTCCATTGCTGCCATGTCACCTTGCTACAGGTAGTATAACCGTAGTTGTCCCCTGTGCCCATTGCCGCCATGTCTCCCTGCTACAAGTAGTATATAATTGTAGTTGTCCCCTGTGCACATTGCCGCCATGTCATAATGCTACAAGTAGTATATAACCGTAGTTGCCCCTGTGCCCATTGCCGCCATGTCACTCTGCTACAAGTACTATATAACCCTGGTTGTAGCCTTTGCCCATTGCCACCATGTCACCCTGGTACTGCTAGCACTAATTATTCGAAATATTTTTTTCACAGATTCCTGGCAACAGGGAACTCATTTGCATCACTGCATTTTGAATTTCTACTGGGGTGTTCCACCATTTCACAGATCATCTGTCTGACCCTGCGAAGTCATCTGGCAGCGACTGAGAGCGACGATGATGCCACAGCCCAAGGCACAAGACTGGTTTCGGATTGCCGTGGGCTTTTACCAACAATCACAGTTTGCCAACTGTGTTGGCGCACTGGATGGTAAACACATTAGTGTGAAGAAGCCACCTCACTCATGGTACCTAGATTTCAATTACAAGCAGTATTTATTGGTGATGCTGTTCGCCTTGGCTGACAGCAACTACCAGTTTGTAATTGTAGATATAGGGGCCTATGGGAGCTCTTCAGATGCTGGCATCTTCAGGGCTTCCAGAATGGGTGAACGGCTTCAGTCCAAACAGCTCTCCGTTCCAGAACCGAGACAACTGCCTGGATCTACTGGACCTCCTGCCCCATTTCTCATCGTGGCAGATGAAGGATTTGGACCATAAATTCTACGTACAGCACACATCGAGCTGAGCCTGCACCATAACCAATGGGCTGAAACTCTCCTGTAGCGGCAGGGACCAGACTGAGGTCTGATCTCCGCCGATTAACTCCCTAAATGGTGCGGTCAATTGCAACCGCAGCATTTGGTTGGTTTGTACGCTATCTGGATCCCTGTGACGCAATTGCGGGGGTGGCGATGTTTGCTATGGCAACTGTAGGCCTAACAATAGCCTACTGCTTGCCAAGTACAGAAGCCTATTAGGACCTGCTTAGATGCGGGACCTAATAAGCTTGCTGTCAGTTTATGACGGACAGGTCTAATACACTGCACTATGTATGTAGTGCAGTGTATTAGAATAGCGATCAGGTCTTCAGGCTTTCAAGTCCCCTAGTAGAAAGAAATATTTGAAAAAGTTATTAAAAATGTTGAATAAAAAAAAAAATAGTTTCACGTTACATAAACAAAAAAAAGCCTTTTTTCCCATAATAAAAGTTTTATTATAGAAAAAAATTTAATACATTAAAAAAGTACACGTATTTGGTATCGCCGCTTCCTTAACGTCCCCAACTATAAAGCTTTAACTTTAACTGATTGTGACTAGAGATGAGCGAACCGGGACAACCGAACCCGGTTTCCGTCCGAACTTCCCGAAAAGTTCGGTTCGCAGCGAATCCGAACTTCACCGGGTTCGGCCGAACCCGTTTTGACCGAACCCGGCTACGTTTTGGCGCCTGCCACATGTTACATCTAAAATGGAGGATTTCACAAGATCACCTGACATCAGGCTACCCCATAATGCCTTGCAAACGGCTCTCCCAGCAAATCGGGAGGCAGCATAGGGGCGGGCTCAAGCCTGCAATAAAAGTCTATGCACGGAGCTCAGCGGCCATTTTACAGACAGGAGCTGTAGCGATAGCATCTCTGTGCAGTAAGGGAAAGCTTTAGGAATCTAAAAGGCAGGAATCCAGAAATCTAAGGGGCTCATCCACTACTCACTACTCAGCCAGTGTGTGAATACGCTTTTATAAGGGGCTCATCCCCATTGCATCCAACTTGCAATACAGGCAGGCTTTGTAGTACTACAACACCCAGCATTCCCTGAGTCAGTGCACAGTGGCTAATAGAAATTCTCATTCATTGCCATTTGCCAAGCCAGTGTCAGTGTGTGAATACGCTTTTAGAAGGGGCTCATCCCCGGCCGTTAACATAACAAACAATCCAACTTGCAATACAGGCAGCCTAGTAGTACTACAACGCCCAGCATTCCCTGAGTGCACTGCAGCGAGGCTGATAGAAATTCTCATTCATTGCCATTTGCCAAGCCAGTGTCAGTGTGTGAATACGCTTTTAGAAGGGACTCATCCCCGGCCGTTAACATAACAAACAATCCAACTTGCAATACAGGCAGCCTAGTAGTACTACAACGCCCAGCATTCCCTGAGTGCACTGCAGCGAGGCTGATAGAAATTCTCATTCATTGCCATTTGCCAAGCCAGTGTAAGTGTGTGAATACGCTTTTAGAAGGGGCTCATCCCCGGGCGTTAACATAACAAACAATCCAACTTGCAATACAGGCAGCCTAGTAGTACTACAAGGCCCAGCATTTCCTGAGTGCACTGCAGCGAGGCTGATAGAAATTCTCATTCATTGCCATTTGCCAAGCCAGTGTCAGTGTGTGAATACGCTTTTAGAAGGGGCTCATCCCCGGCCGTTAACATAACAAACAATCCAACTTGCAATACAGGCAGCCTAGTAGTACTACAAGGCCCAGCATTCCCTGAGTGCACTGCAGCGAGGCTGATAGAAATTCTCATTCATTGCCATTTGCCAAGCCAGTGTCAGTGTGTGAATACGCTTTTAGAAGGGGCTCTGATATGTCTGGGAAAAAAAAGGTTGTGAAAGGACGGGGTAGAGGAAAACACCCATGCCGTCTCCTCTTCCAGTTGTTGGATCTGTTGGTGCCAGACCCAGTACCAGCATTTGTGGCACAATACATGTGCCCAGTTCCACTAGTAGCAGCTGCCATGTGCCTGCTGGTAGTAGTAGCACCAAGTCAGACTTGTCCATCTCCTCCGGTGGGCGGGTTTCTTTAGACAATACGGCCATTGTGGACTGGTTGGCTGGCTCGCGGTCATCTCAGCAGGCAGACTCTGACGATCTGGCTTCAAGCCAGGTTTCGTTGGATTCCAGATCCTCTACAGTTCCTTGGCACAGTGACAGTAGTAATATAGGTATTTCTAGTGTTTCCATTCCATCATCTATGTCTTCGCTCCCCCTTCCTAGCGGGAAGCCATCTTTCCTGAGAGTCCTAAGAGACATCTCCTCGGGTGCGAAGGAAGATACTGAACAACATAGTGATGATGATGATTTGTTTTCCACGAGTCAGCCAACGGAGTGTGTTGCGGCGGTGGTGGAGGTGGAAGCGGTGTCCGAGACGCATAGCTGCGGTAGTGGGGGTGTTGGTGGTGGTAGCCGTGGTGGCAGACGCAGTAATGAGGGGGGGCATGGAGCCCGCCATGATGTCACATCACATTCACAACACAGTGACAGAAGTGGAGGGGATGATGAGGAAGGCTATGATGATGATGTTGTTTTAGACAGGACGTGGGAACCAGGTGACGAGGTGATGACGGCGTCAGAGGAGGAGGGTAGTAGCGGCGACACTGGCCATGATAAACAGCCAAGCCGAGGTAAGGGCAGAAGTCAATCTGCAAAACGTTGCAGCGGTAGGGTCAGCTCAGGAGCCGGTGACGGCGACACTGATGCTGGTGTAGGCTCCCGAAAAAAGCCTGCCAGACAAGGGGCAAGCTCGGGTGGTGGTGGTGGTTGTGGTGGTGGTGGTGGACATGGTACTACCTCTTTACGGTACTCTGCATTGTGGCAATTTTTCTGTACCTTCCCGGAGGACGAAAACATGGCACAGTGCCGTATCTGCAAGCAGAAAGTAAGGCGTGGGCAGGGCAGCAATGTAGGAACTACCGCTCTACGTAAACACATGGAGCGGCATCACAAGGCCATGTGGGACAATCGACATGCCCCACCATTATCATGTACATCTAATGAAGACCCCTCTGCCGCTGCTGCTCCGAGTCCCTGTCATCTAAGTAGCAGCCAGGCCTTATCCACCATGTCGTTGTCATCATCATCATCACTGTCATCTAGTGCTCCTCCTACGTCCCGTCAGTTATCCATTACGGAATCGTTGTCCAATAAGCAACAATATATACCCAGTCATCCACTTGTCGTGTGGCTTAATTCACACCTGGCTAAGTTGTTGGTGGTGCAGTCGCTGCCATACCACCTGGTCGACTCCACCGGCTTCAAGCAATTGATGGCGTGCGCTCAGCCTAGGTGGCGAATACCTAGCCGACATTACTTCTCCAAAACAGCTGTCCCTGCCTTGCACAAGCATGTGGAGGAAAAGGTGTGCCAGTCCTTCCAATTATCTGTGTGCAGCAGGGTACATGCCACCGTCGACACGTGGAGCAGCAACTATGCACAGGGACAGTACATGTCTTTCACGGCCCACTGGGTCAATATTTTGCAGTCCGATGCACCACCGCAGCAATGCCAGGCATTACCACCTCCACGCTTGTATCTTTCTGGTTCAACTCCGGACACCAGGCGCCTACCATCCTCCTCCTCCTACTCCTCCTCCTTGCCTTCCTCCTTGGAGGTCTTCCCGTCCCCGACAGGACACAGCGTATCTTCCACTCCTCCTCCCTCCTCTTTTCATAGGTGCAAGGTGAAGCGCCACAACGCTGTCTTACACCTGCTGAGCCTGGGCGAGAAAAGCCACACAGGGCAGGAGCTGCTGCTGTGCATCAAGGAGGAAATCGCACGCTGGCTGTCTCCTCTGAAACTCACAATGGGCAATGTTGTCTCTGATAACGGCAAGAACGTTGTGGCTGCACTGCGTCTAGGTCACCTGACACACGCTCCTTGCATGGCACATGTGATCAATCTGGTCATAACACGCTTCTTAAAGTCATATGTTGGTTTGAAGGGTGTGCTGGCCATGTCCAGGAGGGTTTGCGTTCGCTTTAGATGTTCGTATGCATTTAAGCACGCCCTCCTGGACTTGCAGCGTCAAAACAATCTCCCAGAACACAGCCTGATTTGCGACGTTCCAACACGCTGGAATTCCACCCTGCACATGTTGGACCGTCTGTACGAACAGCGGAAAGCCGTGAATGATTTCCTGATGCAGCAGACGGGCAGCGTTTGGAGCCAGTGTAATTTCGAGCTCAGGCACTGGCAGCTGGTTAGAGACGCATGTCGCGTTTTGAGGCCCTTTGAAGAGGCCACACGATTTGTGAGCCGCGACGCTAGCGGAATGAACGATGTTATGCCGCTGATATTCATTATGGAGCAAACGCTCACAGCGATGATTCAGCAAAGGATGGAGGAAGGATCACATCTGGCTATGGATGTTGAGGAGGAGGATGAGGATGAGGAAACAGGACCTGAAGAGGAGCTGGATTTGGAGATGGAATCACAGGAAGGGATAGGGGACGAGGCAGCCGCACAACATGACAGTGATGGTGGTGATGACGAGTCTGACGACGACCTTGATGATGGACAACCATGGCAGTATGGGGCGGAGATGGAACCAACTGGGCCCTCTGAAACGCTGGCCAGGATGGCGAGCTGTATGCTTCGTTACTTGTGCGCTGACTGTCGTATTGTTAGCATGAAGCAAAGAGATGAGTACTGGATAGGCACACTTTTAGACCCTTGTTATAATCCAGAATGGGGGAGTTTTTTGCGCCTTCCGAGAGGGAGGCAAAATTGGCTTATTATCGAGAGAAGCTATGCAGCCAGCTTGTCACGGCTTTCAAACGGCAAACACCTGCTGCAAGCATGTCTGACCGGGGGGCCACTCTCCGCTCCCCACTGTCTCATCGTTCCACCGCCTCTGGCAGAGCTACCTCTGCAATAGGCGGCAGCCGCGGCAGCAGCGGCAGCAGCAGCAGCAGTAGCAGCCAATTCAGTTTGGAAAATATGATGACAACATTTTTACATCCAATACCCCGACCTGACACACATCGTAGTCACCAAAGGGATGTTCACCATCACCAGGTGCAGCACCGAAACAACCAGGTTCACTTGTACCTGGACTGTGCCCTTTCTCCGTCAGAAATGCTGATCCCAGACCCCATGGACTTCTGGGTCAGCAGATTGGATCATTGGCAAGAACTGGCCCAGTTTGCCATGGGTGTACTGTCTTGTCCACACTCCAGTGTAGCGTCAGAGAGGGTATTCAGCGCGGCAGGGGGCTTCGTCACCCCTAAGCGAACATGACTTGGATAAGTAGAGTCGAGTGCTCCATAAAACTTCCTTACTCTTTTAGGGATAAACACACCACACCAGATTGGATTTTAATGGCCACAGCAGCTGTTTATTAATACAAATTTTATGAAAATAAAATTTTTATAACCAAACATTAAATAACCCAGAATTCCCCAAAATTGGAATTCTTCCGAAATACACATAACAGACCCTTAACAGGGTCAATATAAATAACATCAATAACATGACGAGGGGAAGCCCTTGAGGTTACCGCCACTTAGAAAAATAGCCATCTGCCACCACCACTTGCTTTTACCTCCAGCCGTAACTCGGCTCGAAGGCACCGCTCTCTCCTGCAGATGGCTTTGCCCATAAAGCGCTTCAAAGGGGTAACACCCTAAGAAGCCTTCCACATATTTTGGGGGACGCATACCCCTGATGCGACCCCCCCACCAGTTTTACTGACCAACCTCAAGGACTCCCCCCCGCCACTGCGACATGTGCCTTGACCACCTCAAGCCCATGAGCTCCTCCACACCAACACATCTCTTTCAATCCCGTCTGCCAGGGCCAAACTCCACAAATCCATCCCCACCTCATTCAAATGCACCCCATCCTGCCTCCAGTAACACCCCACACCCGATTCCAGGTCCCTGTGCCTGACCACCACACCTCCATTTTTTGCCACAAATGCCGACACCGCCCTATTGACCTTTATCCTGGCTTTATTCAGCCTCTCCACGGATCGGGCCAAACGCCAGGTCCTTCTGGGCACAATATCAGACCAAACTATAAGAATCCTCGGGTGTAATGCCCATAAGCACAACAAATCGTGCTTAATGTCCCTAACTAAATCCCGAAAAGGGCGAACACCTAAATCGTTCCCCCCAACATGCAACACTAATATCTCAGGAACCCTATCTAGCTGTGTGTACACCTGAAATTCCTGCAACACCCTAGACCAAACCATCCCTCGAAAACCTAACCAATGCAGCACAGCATCATCCCGCGGAATCCTCAGTTGGCGTCCATCCGGGCGAACGTCCGCCCTCAGTGCGCCCCAATAAACAAAGGAATGCCCCAAGATCCAAACCAGACACGGGCGTGAACCTGTAAAAGAAAACACATACCACTTACCACCACCTATCACACTTCATCAACCCAGGCAGAACATACCCAAGCCATCTTCTAACAGACTTACAGCAATTGAGGCCGAACGTAAGAGCGGAAACGGTTAGACTCCCATCTCCCAATGCGCCTAACCCCCGCCTCATCCAACTCCCATCTCACCGCTTCAGTCGCTGCGCCAATGCGAAAAGAATGGGAAGAGTAATCCGTCGCCCGTATCCCACTTGCCAGTAGACAGCGCTTGAACACCGCCCCAAACTGAAACCTAGATAAAAAAGACCCATCCTCATGTCTCAATAAGGGAACCCCCGGTACCCCCACCCGTATCCCCAAGGCAGAAATGCAAAGTACCGGACACATCACCGAACCCTCAGTTGCAAACAAGACCACCCGCCTTCCCCTGCCTGTCTGGTCAGTTTTAGACCTGCGCAGCACGATCTCCGCAAAAAGCTCCACATCATCCTGACAAATGCCTCCCGCACGCGACACGCTCGGCGACACAAATTCACCCACTCTGAAAGCCCCAAAAAAAGCTAACGAAAAAGCTAAGCGAAACAATCGAGCCTCGAAACCCGAAGTACACACCCCCTCCACCGCCGTACCCAACAAACAAAGAATCCGGAACGAAACTGGCCGCCGCCTGTCAACCGACGCTCTCCCCCTTCGCAACCCTTTTAACGCTTGCGCCGCTAGAAATTCTTTTGTCACATCCGAGAACCCATTCAACTTCAGACCGAACGCCACTGCAGACACAAACTTGTTCACTTTAGCCACTGACACACCTGAGTCATACGCGTCCCCCAGCCAATACAACAAAGCCACCAATCTGTCCCAGTCAGACCGGACGTCACCTAGTGCCCCCAACCAACGCTCCCATTGAGCCCAGCCAGCCCGATATGCTGCCCACGTAGAACTCGTCAAAGATCGCTCAATCAATGTTTCGGCTGCAGAGAGACCAAATCCCACAGATGATCCGGGCACACCTTGCCGATCCGATCTGCTGCCGGCGCCAGCTGGCGAAAACGATCCCACTGCGAGCGAGAAAGGGCATCAGCAACACAATTGTCCACCCCCGGCACATGCACCGCCACCACCCAAGCATTCAATGATAAACAAACGAACACAAAATGCCGCAACAGTTGAACCACCGGAGGAGACGACGCCGAGATATTATTGATAGCCAAAACAACCCCCATATTATCACAGTGGAAACGGATGTTCTTGTCCCTGAGCCTATCCCCCCAAATGGTCACAGCGACTACGATGGGAAATAGCTTTTTGTCAGACCGTGCTCCACCCAGCTATCAGGCCACCCCCTAGCACACCACTGTCCTCCACAATAGGCCCCAAAGCCGCCCCCTCCCGCGGCGTCCGTAAACAAATCCAAGTCCACGGAATCCAGAGCCCCAGCCATCCAAAGAGACCGACCGTTGTATTGCCCCAAAAACCGATGCCATACTAACAAATAAGCCCGATGTTCACCGCTCAACCTCACAAAATGATGTGGGGCCACCACCCCCGCAGTTGCCACCGCCAAACGCCTACTAAAAACCCTGCCCATGGGCAATATCCGGCACACGAAATTCAACTTCCCCAAAACCGACTGCAAACTGCGTAACGTAACCTTCTTAAGCCGAGACAACGCCTGAACCTCCGCCCGCAGAGCCGTCAATTTGTCCTCCGGGAGCCTACATTCCATCAACACCAAGTCAATTTCAATGCCCAAAAAACGAATAACCGTGACCGGCCCCTCTGTTTTTTCCGGAGCCAAAGGGACACCAAACTCTCGCATCACGCCCTGCAAAGCATACAAAACATTAGCGCACACACCAGAATCACCCGGGCCAACACACAGAAAATCATCCAGGTAATGAATGACAGATCGTACACCTGCAACTTCCCGAACTACCCACTCTAAAAACGAACTGAAAGCCTCAAAATAGGCGCAAGATAGGGAGCAACCCATAGGCAGACAACGATCCACAAAAAATTCCCCTTCCCAAAAACAGCCCAACAACCTTTGACTCTTGGCATGAACCGGCAATAGCCGAAACGCTGCCTCAATGTCTGTTTTAGCTAACAAGGCACCTTCCCCCGCCTCCCGAACCAAAAGTACCGCCTTATCAAACGACGCATACACATCTGAACACAACTCCGGATCAATCCCATCGTTCACTGAAGCCCCCCGGGGAAAAGAAAGATGATGTATTAAGCGAAACTTGTTCGGCTCACGCTTAGCCACCACACCCAACGGGGAAACAACAAGATCCAGTACCGGGAGTTCTACAAAAGGTCCCGCCATGCGGCCCAAAATCACTTCTTTACGCAGCTTATCCGACACCACCCTAGAGTGTTGATAAGCAGACCGAAGATTGCGACGAGTGACCGGAACAACATAAGGAGGGGGAGGAATCACAAAACCCACACTAAAACCGTCTGCAAGCAACTGCGCCCCAGCCCTATCCGGATACCTACTTAGAAAGGGGGCCAGCTTTTCCAACTTCACCGGCATCACCCCCTTGACCAGCTGTACCCCCTGTTCCACTTCCCTTTTTTCCTTTTCGCATACATTTTGACGCGCCACGGGACGACCCGCTGCAATGGGAACACACGTGTTTAAACTTGCATGTTGCCCCAAATTTACATTGGCCGTCGTTGAACTGCCAGCAAAAACCGAGCTTAGAACCAGCCCCTTGACCGGACTGACCGACCTGCCCTGCAGACCCCCCCGCTCCCTGGAAAGGATTGTCCCGTCTTAACTGGAGCCGTCACCCTTAACCACAAACGCAATGTCTTTTTGATCCCATCTAATGCTGGGCCGCACCGCCTTCCTCTGCCGGAATTGCTCATCATACCGCAGCCAAGCCACCCCGCCGTACACCCGATGCGCCTCACCGATGGCATCCATATAGCAAAAAAGAGCAGAACAATGCTCCGTAGCCTTCTCCCCCACAACGCTAGCCAATATCGCAAAAGCCTGCAACCAATTCACAAACGTTTGCGGAATGAGCCTATATCGCCGCCGTTCCTCCTCCTCTTTCTTACTCTCATCCCTTTTTCCTTTATCCAAATTAAATTTTGCCAAAGGAAGAAGAGAAAAAATCTCCACATATTCATCCTTCCATATACGCTCGAGGCACCTCCTGTTTCAAATGCGCCCCCAACGGGCCCTCAAAGCATACATAAACCTCCCCCCTTGCCCTATCATCCAACCGCACCCTGTCACCCTCTTGCGACCCATCCGTTTGCACCGACACCGCCACAGCCCCCCCTGAACTACCTACAGGCACCCTGTCTTGAGGCTGTCCGATAACCGCCGGCGCCGCCACCCCCCCCAAACCGCGACCGGAGCCACTCCCGCCGCCCCCGGGGCCCGCGACCCGTACAATTTATTTACCAGCTCGCGCAAGCAACCCACTAGATCCCTGAAACTACTACCACTTACCCCGGCCGACCCGCCGACATCCCTATTGCCCGACGCACCCCCCGCCATGTAAGTATTAGCAAAAGAGACAGAAGAGAAACACCCACCTGGCTGCTCAGGCGCTGTGATCCCGCCAGCCGGACGAACTTGAACACGCTGAAGCTCCTCCACCGCTCCTTCTTCAAACGCAACCACCGTCTGCGACCGCTGCCCACATCCACAATTTGAGCACGGAGATCCTTGCACAGATTGTCACGAAGGGCCGTCTTCCCTCTAGGCCCTGTTGCTGAAAGGGCCAGCCGCCTGCTGCCCGGTCCACGGTATCCAAACTTCGGACTGCACGCCACGGCCCACCGGACTCACCGTCCCCCTTGTAGAAGACCCAGCAACAGCCAGCCCCCTGATTGGCGCATCACCAGGCGGGGCTGCCGACATCCCAGGTACCTGCAATACGCCAGACGGCGGGGGGTATTTGGGAAGCCAGGAGCCAACCCCCCCTTACCGCCAAGCACCGCCGCGGCTGGGGATTTCTGCCAGACCGGGGTCCTTTAGGGGATGCAGCTCTCCCTGGAGACCGGCCTGCAGTGACCCTGGAGGGGCTTCCCCTGCGGCGCCGTGCCCGCCGGATTTCCTCAGGGCTTAATCTAGCTGGAGGGCGGGCATGCCGTGACCTGTGAGCAGGCACGGCATCAGACTGACCAGACTCAGGGATAATCCCCCCACTAGCCGGGGGGCTGAACAGCAGAGGGCTGCCCAGTGCTAACTCTATCACAGCAGGGGATGACATTGCAGGGGACGACAGTGCAGAAGCCACCCCTCCCCTCTCCCCGGACACCGCGCTATGTGAGCGCCGGAGCCCAGATGTCGGCGGCACAGCCATCCCTAATAGGCTCATCACTGCCTCTTCAAACCACCCTGCCTCCTGACCATCAGCCGCCACCCGGAGCCGCTCCACGAGTCCCTCAAAGGAAGACATCAGCCAGGTAAGATTGCAGCCGACTTCTGCTGCTGTTGCTTCCTACGCTGTCTGTCTCGATCTGAGGAAAACAGCTGGAAGCCGCGCTACTCACTCCCCCCTCCCCTCCCAGTCACTCCTCTTCCCTCCCCTAACAACCGTTTACTACCACCTATTAACTCCTTCCTGACACTCCCTCCTATCCCGTCATGGCGGCCTCCCTTTAGTCTTTCAGGGCGGCAGTGCGGCCGCTCCTAGATTGTCCGCCAACAGCTTGGAAAATCTCACGTTTCTGAAAATGAATCAAGCGTGGATGGGTGAGGATTTTAAAACCCCTGTGCCTGATGCCACTGATTAGATCTGACATTGCTGCTGCTGCCGCTGCCGCCTATTACTGCCGCCTGCTACTACGGGATTCTGTCCTGTCCACTCTTTTTTTAATGTTTCGCTGTTGGTGCTGCTACTACTTCTACCACCAATCCACCCCCAGTGCCGTCTGCTACAAGCAGGCCTGCCCCACCACAGGGCTTTGTCCTGTGACTGTTGTCCAGTCTCTTTTTTTAATGTGCTGCTACTACTACTACCACCCTTGCTGTCTGTGTTGGCTACCTCTACTTCCACCAATACACCTCCACTGCCGTCTGCTACAAGCAGGCCTGAGGCCTGCCCCACCACAGGGCTTTGTCCTCCTGTGACTGTCCAGTCTCTTTTTTTAATGTGCTGCTGCTACTACCAGTCTACCACCCTTGCTGTCTGTGTTGGCTACCTCAACTACCACCAATACACCTCCACTGCCGCCCGTCTGCTACAAGCAGGCCTGCCCCACCACAGGGCTTTGTCCTGTGACTGTTGTCCAGTGTCTTTTAATGTGCTGCTACTACTCACCCTTGCCAATAAAAAGGGTCAATTTTTGGAGGGCTTGTGAAAAGCCATTGCTTGTTGCTTTTACATTCATGTATGGAAGAACCCCGGCAGGCATCTGCCAATAAAAAGGGTCAAGTTTTGGAGGGCTTGTCAAAAGCCATTGCTTGTTGCTTTTACATTCATGTATGGAAGAACACCGGCAGGCATCTGCCAATAAAAAGGGTCAATTTTTGAAGGGCTTGTCAAAAGCCATTGCTTGTTGCTTTTACATCTATGTATGGAAGAACCCCGGCAGGCATCTGCCAAAAAAAAGGATCAATTTTTGGAGGGCTTGTCAAAAGCCATTGCTTGTTGCTTTTACATCTATGTATGGAAGAACTCCGGCAGGCATCTGCCAATAAAAAGGGTAAATTTTTGGAGGGCTTGTCAAAAGCCATTGCTTGTTGCTTTTACATTCATGTATGGAAGAACCCCGGCAGGCATCTGCCAATAAAAAGGGTAAATTTTTGGAGGGCTTGTCAAAAGCCATTGCTTGTTGCTTTTACATCTATGTATGGAAGAACCCCGGCAGGCATCTGCCAATAAAAAGGGTCAATTTTTGGAGGGCTTGTCAAAAGCCATTGCTTTTTGCTTTTACATCTATGTATGGAAGAACCCCGGCAGGCATCTGCCAAAAAAAAGGGTACATTTTTGGAGGGCTTGTCAAAAGCCATTGCTTGTTGCTTTTACATCCATGTATGGAAGAACCCCGGCAGGCATCTGCCACTAAAAAGGGTCAATTTTTGGAGGGCTTGTCAAAAGTCATTGCTTGTTGCTTTTACATCTATGTATGGAAGAACCCCGGCAGGCATCTGCCAAAAAAAGGGTCAATTTTTGGAGGGCTTGTCAAAAGCCATTGCTTGTTGCTTTTACATCTATGTATGGAAGAACCCCGGCAGGCATCTGCCAAAAAAAGGGTCAATTTTTGGAGAGCTTGTCAAAAGCCATTGCTTGTTGCTTTTACATTCATGTATGGAAGAACCCCGGCAGGCATCTGGCAAAAAAAAGGGTCAATTTTTGGAGGGCTTGTCAAAAGCCATTGCTTGTTGCTTTTACATCTATGTATGGAAGAACCCCGGCAGGCATCTGCCAAAAAAAAGGGTCAATTTTTGGATGGCTTGTCAAAAGCCATTGCTTGTTGCTTTTACATCCATGTATGAAAGAACCCCGGCAGGCATCTGCCAATAAAAAGGGTAAATTTTTGGAGGGCTTGTCAAAAGCCATTGCTTTTTGCTTTTACATCTATGTATGGAAGAACCCCGGCAGGCATCTGCCAAAAAAAAGGATACATTTTTGGAGGGCTTGTCAAAAGCCATTGCTTGTTGCTTTTACATCCATGTATGGAAGAACCCCGGCAGGCATCTGCCACTAAAAAGGGTCAATTTTTGGAGGGCTTGTCAAAAGTCATTGCTTGTTGCTTTTACATCTATGTATGGAAGAACCCCGGCAGGCATCTGCCAAAAAAAGGGTCAATTTTTGGAGGGCTTGTCAAAAGCCATTGCTTGTTGCTTTTACATCTATGTATGGAAGAACCCCGACAGGCATCTGCCAATAAAAAGGGTCAATTTTTGGAGGGCTTGTCAAAAGCCATTGCTTGTTGCTTTTACATCTATGTATGGAAGAACCCCGGCAGGCATCTGCCAAAAAAAGGGTCAATTTTTGGAGGGCTTGTCAAAAGCCATTGCTTGTTGCTTTTACATCCATGTATGGAAGAACCCCGGCAGGCATCTGCCAATAAAAAGGGTCAATTTTTGGAGGGCTTGTCAAAAGCCATTGCTTGTTGCTTTTACATCCATGTATGGAAGAACCCCGGCAGGCATCTGCCAATAAAAAGGGTCAATTTTTGGAGGGCTTGTCAAAAGCCATTGCTTGTTGCTTTTACATCCATGTATGGAAGGACCCCGGCAGGCATCTGCCAATAAAAAGGGTCAATTTTTGGAGGGCTTGTCAAAAGCCATTGCTTGTTGCTTTTACATTCATGTATGGAAGAACCCCGGCAGGCATCTGCCATTAAAAAGGGTCAATTTTTGGAGGGCTTGTCAAAAGCCATTGCTTGTTGCTTTTACATCCATGTATGGAAGAACCCCGGCAGGCATATGCCAATAAAAAGGGTCAATTTTTGGAGGGCTTGTCAAAAGCCATTGCTTGTTGCTTTTACATCCATGTATGGAAGAACCCCGGCAGGCATCTGCCAAAAAAAAGGGTCAATTTTTGGAGGGCTTGTCAAAAGCCATTGCTTGTTGCTTTTACATTCATGTATGGAAGAACCCCGGCAGGCATCTGCCAAAAAAAGGGTCAATTTTTGGAGGGCTTGTCAAAAGCCATTGCTTGTTGCTTTTACATCTATGTATGGAAGAACCCCGGCAGGCATCTGCCAATAAAAAGGGTCAATTTTTGGAGGGCTTGTCAAAAGCCATTGCTTGTTGCTTTTACATCTATGTATGGAAGAACCCCGGCAGGCATCTGCCAATAAAAAGGGTCAATTTTTGGAGGGCTTGTCAAAAGCCATTGCTTGTTGCTTTTACATCCATGTATGGAAGAACCCTGGCAGGCATCTGCCAATAAAAAGGGTCAATTTTTGGAGGGCTTGTCAAAAGCCATTGCTTGTTGCTTTTACATCCATGTATGGAAGAACCCCGGCAGGCATCTGCCAATAAAAAGGGTCAATTTTTGGAGGGCTTGTCAAAAGCCATTGCTTGTTGCTTTTACATCCATGTATGGAAGAACCCCGGCAGGCATCTGCCAATAAAAAGGGTCAATTTTTGGAGGGCTTGTCAAAAGCCATTGCTTGTTGCTTTTACATTCATGTATGGAAGAACCCCGGCAGGCATCTGCCATTAAAAAGGGTCAATTTTTGGAGGGCTTGTCAAAAGCCATTGCTTGTTGCTTTTACATCCATGTATGGAAGAACCCCGGCAGGCATATGCCAATAAAAAGGGTCAATTTTTGGAGGGCTTGTCAAAAGCCATTGCTTGTTGCTTTTACATCCATGTATGGAAGAACCCCGGCAGGCATCTGCCAATAAAAAGGGTCAATTTTTGGAGGGCTTGTCAAAAGCCATTGCTTGTTGCTTTTACATCCATGTATGGAAGAACCCCGGCAGGCATCTGCCAAAAACAGGGTAAATTTTTGGAGGGCTTGTCAAAAGCCATTGCTAGTTGCTTTTACATTCATGTATGGAAGAACCCCGGCAGGCATCTGCCAATAAAAAGGGTACATTTTTGGAGGGCTTGTCAAAAGCCATTGCTTGTGGCTTTTCCATTCATGTATGGAAGAACCCCGGCAGGCATCTGCCACTAAAAAGGGTACATTTTTGGAGGGCTTGTCAAAAGCCATTGCTTGTTGCTTTTACATCTATGTATGGAAGAACCCCGGCAGGCATCTACCAATAAAAAGGGTAAATTTTTGGAGGGCTTGTGAAAAGCCATTGCTTGATGCTTTTACATCCATGTATGGAAGAACCCCGGCAGGCATCTGCCAAAAAAAAGGGTAAATTTTTGGAGGGCTTGTCAAAAGCCATTGCTTGTTGCTTTTACATCTATGTATGGAAGAACCCCGGCAGGCATCTGCCAAAAAAAGGGTAAATTTTTGGGGGGCTTGTCAAAAGCCATTGCTTGTTGCTTTTACATCCATGTATGGAAGAACCCCGGCAGGCATCTGCCAATAAAAAGGGTCAATTTTTGGAGGGCTTGTCAAAAGCCATTGCTTGTTGCTTTTACATCCATGTATGGAAGAACCCCGGCAGGCATCTGCCAATAAAAAGGGTCAATTTTTGGAGGGCTTGTCAAAAGCCATTGCTTGTTGCTTTTACATTCATGTATGGAAGAACCCCGGCAGGCATCTGCCATTAAAAAGGGTCAAATTTTGGAGGGCTTGTCAAAAGCCATTGCTTGTTGCTTTTACATCCATGTATGGAAGAACCCCGGCAGGCATATGCCAATAAAAAGGGTCAATTTTTGGAGGGCTTGTCAAAAGCCATTGCTTGTTGCTTTTACATCCATGTATGGAAGAACCCCGGCAGGCATCTGCCAATAAAAAGGGTCAATTTTTGGAGGGCTTGTCAAAAGCCATTGCTTGTTGCTTTTACATCCATGTATGGAAGAACCCCGGCAGGCATCTGCCAAAAACAGGGTAAATTTTTGGAGGGCTTGTCAAAAGCCATTGCTAGTTGCTTTTACATTCATGTATGGAAGAACCCCGGCAGGCATCTGCCAATAAAAAGGGTACATTTTTGGAGGGCTTGTCAAAAGCCATTGCTTGTGGCTTTTACATTCATGTATGGAAGAACCCCGGCAGGCATCTGCCAAAAAAAAGGGTCAATTTTTGGAGGGCTTGTCAAAAGCCATTGCTTGTTGCTTTTACATCTATGTATGGAAGAACCCCGGCACACATCTGCCAAAAAAAGGGTCAATTTTTGGAAGGCTTGTCAAAAGCCATTGCTTGTTGCTTTTACATCTATGTATGGAAGAACCCCGGCAGGCATCTGCCAAAAAAAAGGGTCAATTTTTGGAGGGCTTGTCAAAAGCCATTGCTTGTTGCTTTTACATTACATCCATGTATGGAAGAACCCCGGCAGGCATCTGCCAAAAAAAAGGGTAAATTTTTGGAGGGCTTGTCAAAAGCCATTGCTTGTTGCTTTTACCTCCATGTATGGAAGAACCCCGGCAGGCATCTACCAATAAAAAGGGTAAATTTTTGGAGGGCTTGTCAAAAGCCATTGCTTTTTGCTTTTACATCCATGTATGGAAGAACCCCGGCAGGCATCTGCCAAAAAAAAGGGTCAATTTTTGGAGGGCTTGTCAAAAGCCATTGCTTGTTGCTTTTACCTCCATGTATGGAAGAACCCCGGCAGGCATCTACCAATAAAAAGGGTAAATTTTTGGAGGGCTTGTGAAAAGCCATTGCTTGTTGCTTTTACATCCATGTATGGAAGAACCCCGGCAGGCATCTGCCAATAAAAAGGGTCAATTTTTGGAGGGCTTGTCAAAAGCCATTGCTTGTTGCTTTTACATCCATGTATGGAAGAACCCCGGCAGGCATCTGCCAAAAAAAGGGTCAATTTTTGGAGGGCTTGTCAAAAGCCATTGCTTGTTGCTTTTACATCCATGTATGGAAGAACCCCGGCAGGCATCTGCCAATAAAAAGGGTCAATATTTGGAGGGCTTGTCAAAAGCCATTGCTTGTTGCTTTTACATCCATGTATGGAAGAACCCCGGCAGGCATCTGCCAATAAAAAGGGTCAATTTTTGGAGGGCTTGTCAAAAGCCATTGCTTGTTGCTTTTACATCCATGTATGGAAGAACCCCGGCAGGCATCTGCCAATAAAAAGGGTCAATTTTTGGAGGGCTTGTCAAAAGCCATTGCTTGTTGCTTTTACATTCATGTATGGAAGAACCCCGGCAGGCATCTGCCATTAAAAAGGGTCAAATTTTGGAGGGCTTGTCAAAAGCCATTGCTTGTTGCTTTTACATCCATGTATGGAAGAACCCCGGCAGGCATATGCCAATAAAAAGGGTCAATTTTTGGAGGGCTTGTCAAAAGCCATTGCTTGTTGCTTTTACATCCATGTATGGAAGAACCCCGGCAGGCATCTGCCAATAAAAAGGGTCAATTTTTGGAGGGCTTGTCAAAAGCCATTGCTTGTTGCTTTTACATCCATGTATGGAAGAACCCCGGCAGGCATCTGCCAAAAACAGGGTAAATTTTTGGAGGGCTTGTCAAAAGCCATTGCTAGTTGCTTTTACATTCATGTATGGAAGAACCCCGGCAGGCATCTGCCAATAAAAAGGGTACATTTTTGGAGGGCTTGTCAAAAGCCATTGCTTGTGGCTTTTACATTCATGTATGGAAGAACCCCGGCAGGCATCTGCCAAAAAAAAGGGTCAATTTTTGGAGGGCTTGTCAAAAGCCATTGCTTGTTGCTTTTACATCTATGTATGGAAGAACCCCGGCACACATCTGCCAAAAAAAGGGTCAATTTTTGGAAGGCTTGTCAAAAGCCATTGCTTGTTGCTTTTACATCTATGTATGGAAGAACCCCGGCAGGCATCTGCCAAAAAAAAGGGTCAATTTTTGGAGGGCTTGTCAAAAGCCATTGCTTGTTGCTTTTACATTACATCCATGTATGGAAGAACCCCGGCAGGCATCTGCCAAAAAAAAGGGTAAATTTTTGGAGGGCTTGTCAAAAGCCATTGCTTGTTGCTTTTACCTCCATGTATGGAAGAACCCCGGCAGGCATCTACCAATAAAAAGGGTAAATTTTTGGAGGGCTTGTCAAAAGCCATTGCTTTTTGCTTTTACATCCATGTATGGAAGAACCCCGGCAGGCATCTGCCAAAAAAAAGGGTCAATTTTTGGAGGGCTTGTCAAAAGCCATTGCTTGTTGCTTTTACCTCCATGTATGGAAGAACCCCGGCAGGCATCTACCAATAAAAAGGGTAAATTTTTGGAGGGCTTGTGAAAAGCCATTGCTTGTTGCTTTTACATCCATGTATGGAAGAACCCCGGCAGGCATCTGCCAATAAAAAGGGTCAATTTTTGGAGGGCTTGTCAAAAGCCATTGCTTGTTGCTTTTACATCCATGTATGGAAGAACCCCGGCAGGCATCTGCCAAAAAAAGGGTCAATTTTTGGAGGGCTTGTCAAAAGCCATTGCTTGTTGCTTTTACATCCATGTATGGAAGAACCCCGGCAGGCATCTGCCAATAAAAAGGGTCAATATTTGGAGGGCTTGTCAAAAGCCATTGCTTGTTGCTTTTACATCCATGTATGGAAGAACCCCGGCAGGCATCTGCCAATAAAAAGGGTCAATTTTTGGAGGGCTTGTCAAAAGCCATTGCTTGTTGCTTTTACATCCATGTATGGAAGAACCCCGGCAGGCATCTGCCAATAAAAAAGGTCAATTTTTGGAGGGCTTGTGAAAAGCCATTGCTTGTTGCTTTTACATCCATGTATGGAAGAACCCCGGCAGGCATCTGCCAAAAAAAAGGGTCAATTTTTGGAGGGCTTGTCAAAAGCCATTGCTTGTTGCTTTTACATCTATGTATGGAAGAACCCCGGCACACATCTGCCAAAAAAAGGGTCAATTTTTGGAGGGCTTGTCAAAAGCCATTGCTTGTTGCTTTTACATCTATGTATGGAAGAACCCCGGCAGACATCTGCCAATAAAAAGGGTCAATTTTTGGAGTGCTTGTCAAAAGCCATTGCTAGTTGCTTTTACATTCATGTATGGAAGAACCCCGGCAGGCATCTGCCAATAAAAAGGGTCAATTTTTGGAGTGCTTGTCAAAAGCCATTGCTTTTTGCTTTTACATCCATGTATGGAAGAACCCCGGCAGGCATCTGCCACTAAAAAGGGTACATTTTTGGAGGGCTTGTCAAAAGCCATTGCTTGTTGCTTTTACATCCATGTATGGAAGAACCCCGGCAGGCATCTGCCAATAAAAAGGGTCAATTTTTGGAGGGCTTGTGAAAAGCCATTGCTTGTTGCTTTTACATCCATGTATGGAAGAACCCCGGCAGGCATCTGCCAAAAAAAAGGGTCAATTTTTGGAGGGCTTGTCAAAAGCCATTGCTTGTTGCTTTTACATCTATGTATGGAAGAACCCCGGCACACATCTGCCAAAAAAAGGGTCAATTTTTGGAGGGCTTGTCAAAAGCCATTGCTTGTTGCTTTTACATCTATGTATGGAAGAACCCCGGCAGGCATCTGCCAATAAAAAGGGTCAATTTTTGGAGGGCTTGTCAAAAGCCATTGCTAGTTGCTTTTACATTCATGTATGGAAGAACCCCGGCAGGCATCTGCCACTAAAAAGGGTACATTTTTGGAGGGCTTGTCAAAAGCCATTGCTTGTTGCTTTTACCTCTATGTATGGAAGAACCCCGGCAGGCATCTACCAATAAAAAGGGTAAATTTTTGGAGGGCTTGTGAAAAGCCATTGCTTGTTGCTTTTACATCCATGTATGGAAGAACCCCGGCAGGCATCTGCCAATAAAAAGGGTCAATTTTTGGAGGGCTTGTCAAAAGCCATTGCTTGTTGCTTTTACATCTATGTATGGAAGAACCCCGGCAGGCATCTGCCAAAAAAAGGGTCAATTTTTGGGGGGCTTGTCAAAAGCCATTGCTTGTTGCTTTTACATCTATGTATGGAAGAACCCCGGCAGGCATCTGCCAATAAAAAGGGTCAATTTTTGGAGGGCTTGTCAAAAGCCATTGCTTGTTGCTTTTACATCCATGTATGGAAGAACCCCGGCAGGCATCTGCCAATAAAAAGGGTCAATTTTTGGAGGGCTTGTCAAAAGCCATTGCTTGTTGCTTTTACATCTATGTATGGAAGAACCCCGGCAGGCATCTGCCAATAAAAAGGGTCAATTTTTGGAGGGCTTGTCAAAAGCCATTGCTTGTTGCTTTTACCTCCATGTATGGAAGAACCCCGGCAGGCATCTACCAATAAAAAGGGTAAATTTTTGGAGGGCTTGTCAAAAGCCATTGCTTTTTGCTTTTACATCTATGTATGGAAGAACCCCGGCAGGCATCTGCCAATAAAAAGGGTCAATTTTTGGAGGGCTTGTCAAAAGCCATTGCTTGTTGCTTTTACCTCCATGTATGGAAGAACCCCGGCATGCATCTGCCAAAAAAAAGGGTAAATTTTTGGAGGGCTTGTCAAAAGCCATTGCTTGTTGCTTTTACCTCCATGTATGGAAGAACCCCGGCAGGCATCTACCAATAAAAAGGGTAAATTTTTGGAGGGCTTGTGAAAAGCCATTGCTTGTTGCTTTTACATCCATGTATGGAAGAACCCCGGCAGGCATCTGCCAAAAAAAGGGTCAATTTTTGGAGGGCTTGTCAAATGCCATTGCTTGTTGCTTTTACATCCATGTATGGAAGAACCCCGGCAGGCATCTGCCAATAAAAAGGGTGAATTTTTGGAGGGCTTGTCAAAAGCCATTGCTTGTTGCTTTTACATCTATGTATGGAAGAACCCCGGCAGGCATCTGCCAAAAACAGGGTCAATTTTTGGAGGGCTTGTCAAAAGCCATTGCTTGTTGCTTTTACATCCATGTATGGAAGAACCCCGGCAGGCATCTGCCAATAAAAAGGGTCAATTTTTGGAGGGCTTGTCAAAAGCCATTGCTTGTTGCTTTTACATTCATGTATGGAAGAACCCCGGCAGGCATCTGCCAAAAACAGGGTCAATTTTTGGAGGGCTTGTCAAAAGCCATTGCTTGTTGCTTTTACATCCATGTATGGAAGAACCCCGGCAGGCATCTGCCAATAAAAAGGGTACATTTTTGGAGGGCTTGTCAAAAGCCATTGCTTGTGGCTTTTACATTCATGTATGGAAGAACCCCGGCACACATCTGCCAAAAAAAGGGTCAATTTTTGGAGGGCTTGTCAAAAGCCATTGCTTGTTGCTTTTACATCCATGTATGGAAGAACCCCGACAGGCATCTGCCAATAAAAAGGGTCAATTTTTGGAGGGCTTGTCAAAAGCCATTGCTTGTTGCTTTTACATCTATGTATGGAAGAACCCCGACAGGCATCTGCCAATAAAAAGGGTACATTTTTGGAGGGCTTGTCAAAAGCCATTGCTTGTTGCTTTTACATCTATGTATGGAAGAACCCCGGCAGGCATCTGCCAAAAAAAAGGGTCAATTTTTGCAGGGCTTGTCAAAAGCCATTGCTTGTTGCTTTTACATTCATGTATGGAAGAACCCCGGCAGGCATCTGCCAAAAAAAGGGTCACTTTTTGGAGGGCTTGTCAAAAGCCATTGCTTGTTGCTTTTACATCTATGTATGGAAGAACCCCGGCAGGCATCTGCCAAAAAAAAGGGTCAATTTTTGGAGGGCTTGTCAAAAGCCATTGCTTGTTGCTTTTACATTCATGTATGGAAGAACCCCGGCAGGCATCTGCCAAAAAAAAGGGTCAATTTTTGGAGGGCTTGTCAAAAGCCATTGCTTGTTGCTTTTACATCTATGTATGGAAGAACCCCGGCAGGCATCTGCCAAAAAAAAGGGTCAATTTTTGGATGGCTTGTCAAAAGCCATTGCTTGTTGCTTTTACATCCATGTATGGAAGAACCCCGGCAGGCATCTGCCAATAAAAAGGGTCAATTTTTGGAGGGCTTGTCAAAAGCCATTGCTTTTTGCTTTTACATCTATGTATGGAAGAACCCCGGCAGGAATCTGCCAAAAAAAAGGGTAAATTTTTGGAGGGCTTGTGAAAAGCCATTGCTTGTTGCTTTTACATCCATGTATGGAAGAACCCCGGCAGGCATCTGCCAAAAAAAGGGTCAATTTTTGGAGGGCTTGTCAAAAGCCATTGCTTGTTGCTTTTACATCCATGTATGGAAGAACCCCGGCAGGCATCTGCCAACAAAAAGGGTCAATTTTTGGAGGGCTTGTCAAAAGCCATTGCTTGTTGCTTTTACATCTATGTATGGAAGAACCCCGGCAGGCATCTGCCAATAAAAAGGGTCAATTTTTGGAGGGCTTGTCAAAAGCCATTGCTTGTTGCTTTTACATCTATGTATGGAAGAACCCCGGCAGGCATCTGCCAAAAAAAGGGTCAATTTTTGGAGGGCTTGTCAAAAGCCATTGCTTGTTGCTTTTACATCCATGTATGGAAGAACCCCGGCAGGCATCTGCCAATAAAAAGGGTCAATTTTTGGAGGGCTTGTCAAAAGCCATTGCTTGTTGCTTTTACATCCATGTATGGAAGAACCCCGGCAGGCATCTGCCAATAAAAAGGGTACATTTTTGGAGGGCTTGTCAAAAGCCATTGCTTGTTGCTTTTACATCCATGTATGGAAGAACCCCCGGCAGGCATCTGCCAATAAAAAGGGTCAATTTTTGGAGGGCTTGTCAAAAGCCATTGCTTGTTGCTTTTACGTCCATGTATGGAAGAACCCCGGCAGGCATCTGCCATTAAAAAGGGTCAATTTTTGGAGGGCTTGTCAAAAGCCATTGCTTGTTGCTTTTACATCCATGTATGGAAGAACCCCGGCAGGCATATGCCAATAAAAAGGGTCAATTTTTGGAGGGCTTGTCAAAAGCCATTGCTTGTTGCTTTTACATCCATGTATGGAAGAACCCCGGCAGGCATATGCCAATAAAAAGGGTCAATTTTTGGAGGGCTTGTCAAAAGCCATTGCTTGTTGCTTTTACATCCATGTATGGAAGAACCCCGGCAGGCATATGCCAATAAAAAGGGTCAATTTTTGGAGGGCTTGTCAAAAGCCATTGCTTGTTGCTTTTACATCCATGTATGGAAGAACCCCGGCAGGCATCTGCCAAAAACAGGGTCAATTTTTGGAGGGCTTGTCAAAAGCCATTGCTTGTTGCTTTTACATCCATGTATGGAAGAACCCCGGCAGGCATCTGCCAATTAAAAGGGTCAATTTTTGGAGGGCTTGTCAAAAGCCATTGCTTGTTGCTTTTACATCCATGTATGGAAGAACCCCGGCAGGCATCTGCCAATAAAAAGGGTACATTTTTGGAGGGCTTATCAAAAGCCATTGCTTGTGGCTTTTACATTCATGTATGGAAGAACCCCGGCAGGCATCTGCCAAAAAAAAGGGTCAATTTTTGGAGGGCTTGTCAAAAGCCATTGCTTGTTGCTTTTACATCTATGTATGGAAGAACCCCGGCACACATCTGCCAAAAAAAGGGTCAATTTTTGGAGGGCTTGTCAAAAGCCATTGCTTGTTGCTTTTAAATCTATGTATGGAAGAACCCCGGCAGGCATCTGCCAAAAAAAAGGGTCAATTTTTGGAGGGCTTGTCAAAAGCCATTGCTTGTTGCTTTTACATTCATGTATGGAAGAACCCCGGCAGGCATCTGCCAAAAAAAAGGGTCAATTTTTGGAGGGCTTGTCAAAAGACATTGCTTGTTGCTTTTACATCTATGTATGGAAGAACCCCGGCAGGCATCTGCCAAAAAAAAGGGTCAATTTTTGGATGGCTTGTCAAAAGCCATTGCTTGTTGCTTTTACATCCATGTATGGAAGAACCCCGGCAGGCATCTGCCAATAAAAAGGGTCAATTTTTGGAGGGCTTGTCAAAAGCCATTGCTTTTTGCTTTTACATCTATGTATGGAAGAACCCCGGCAGGCATCTGCCAAAAAAAAGGGTAAATTTTTGGAGGGCTTGTCAAAAGCCATTGCTTGTTGCTTTTACATCCATGTATGGAAGAACCCCGGCAGGCATCTGCCACTAAAAAGGGTCAATTTTTGGAGGGCTTGTCAAAAGTCATTGCTTGTTGCTTTTACATCTATGTATGGAAGAACCCCGGCAGGCATCTGCCAAAAAAAGGGTCAATTTTTGGAGGGCTTGTCAAAAGCCATTGCTTGTTGCTTTTACATCTATGTATGGAAGAACCCCGGCAGGCATCTGCCAGTAAAAAGGGTCAATTTTTGGAGGGCTTGTCAAAAGCCATTGCTTTTTGCTTTTACATCTATGTATGGAAGAACCCCGGCAGGCATCTGCCAATAAAAAGGGTCAATTTTTGGAGGGCTTGTCAAAAGCCATTGCTTTTTGCTTTTACATCTATGTATGGAAGAACCCCGGCAGGCATCTGCCAAAAAAAAGGGTAAATTTTTGGAGGGCTTGTCAAAAGCCATTGCTTGTTGCTTTTACATCCATGTATGGAAGAACCCCGGCAGGCATCTGCCACTAAAAAGGGTCAATTTTAGGAGGGCTTGTCAAAAGTCATTGCTTGTTGCTTTTACATCTATGTATGGAAGAACCCCGGCAGGCATCTGCCAAAAAAAGGGTCAATTTTTGGAGGGCTTGTCAAAAGCCATTGCTTGTTGCTTTTACATCTATGTATGGAAGAACCCCGGCAGGCATCTGCCAGTAAAAAGGGTCAATTTTTGGAGGGCTTGTCAAAAGCCATTGCTTTTTGCTTTTACATCTATGTATGGAAGAACCCCGGCAGGCATCTGCCAATAAAAAGGGTCAATTTTTGGAGGGCTTGTCAAAAGCCATTGCTTTTTGCTTTTACATCTATGTATGGAAGAACCCCGGCAGGCATCTGCCAAAAAAAAGGGTAAATTTTTGGAGGGCTTGTCAAAAGCCATTGCTTGTTGCTTTTACATCCATGTATGGAAGAACCCCGGCAGGCATCTGCCACTAAAAAGGGTCAATTTTAGGAGGGCTTGTCAAAAGTCATTGCTTGTTGCTTTTACATCTATGTATGGAAGAACCCCGGCAGGCATCTGCCAAAAAAAGGGTCAATTTTTGGAGGGCTTGTCAAAAGCCATTGCTTGTTGCTTTTACATCCATGTATGGAAGAACCCCGACAGGCATCTGCCAATAAAAAGGGTCAATTTTTGGAGGGCTTGTCAAAAGCCATTGCTTGTTGCTTTTACATTCATGTATGGAAGAACCCCGGCAGGCATCTGCCAAAAAAAGGGTCAATTTTTGGAGGGCTTGTCAAAAGCCATTGCTTGTTGCTTTTACATCCATGTATGGAAGAACCCCGGCAGGCATCTGCCAATAAAAAGGGTCAATTTTTGGAGGGCTTGTCAAAAGCCATTGCTTGTTGCTTTTACATTCATGTATGGAAGAACCCCGGCAGGCATCTGCCAAAAAAAAGGGTACATTTTTGGAGGGCTTGTCAAAAGCCATTGCTTGTTGCTTTTACATCTATGTATGGAAGAACCCCGGCAGGCATCTGCCAAAAAAAAGGGTAAATTTTTGGAGGGCTTGTCAAAAGCCATTGCTTGTTGCTTTTACATTCATGTATGGAAGAACCCCGGCAGGCATCTGCCAAAAAAAAGGGTCAATTTTTGGAGGGCTTGTCAAAAGCCATTGCTTGTTGCTTTTACATCTATGTATGGAAGAACCCCGGCAGGCATCTGCCAAAAAAAAGGGTACATTTTTGGATGGCTTGTCAAAAGAAATTGCTTGTTGCTTTTACATCCATGTATGGAAGAACCCCGGCAGGTATCTGCCAATAAAAAGGGTCAATTTTTGGAGGGCTTGTCAAAAGCCATTGCTTTTTGCTTTTACATCTATGTATGGAAGAACCCCGGCAGGCATCTGCCAAAAAAAAGGGTACATTTTTGGAGGGCTTGTCAAAAGCCATTGCTTGTTGCTTTTACATCCATGTATGGAAGAACCCCGGCAGGCATCTGCCACTAAAAAGGGTCAATTTTTGGAGGGCTTGTCAAAAGACATTGCTTGTTGCTTTTACATCTATGTATGGAAGAACCCCGACAGGCATCTGCCAATAAAAAGGGTCAATTTTTGGAGGGCTTGTCAAAAGCCATTGCTTGTTGCTTTTACATCCATGTATGGAAGAACCCCGACAGGAATCTGCCAATAAAAAGGGTCAATTTTTGGAGGGCTTGTCAAAAGCCATTGCTTGTTGCTTTTACATCTATGTATGGAAGAACCCCGGCAGGCATCTGCCAAAAAAAAGGGTCAATTTTTGGAGGGCTTGTCAAAAGCCATTGCTTGTTGCTTTTACATTCATGTATGGAAGAACCCCGGCAGGCATCTGCCACTAAAAAGGGTCCATTTTTGGAGGGCTTGTCAAAAGCCATTGCTTGTTGCTTATACATCTATGTATGGAAGAACCCCGGCAGGCATCTGCCAAAAAAAAGGGTCCATTTTTGGAGGGCTTGTCAAAAGCCATTGCTTGTTGCTTTTACATCCATGTATGGAAGAACCCCGGCAGGCATCTGCCAATAAAAAGGGTAAATTTTTGGAGGGCTTGTCAAAAGTCATTGCTTGTTGCTTTTACATCTATGTATGGAAGAACCCCGGCAGGCATCTGCCACTAAAAAGGGTAAATTTTTGGAGGGCTTGTGAAAAGCCATTGCTTGTTGCTTTTACATCTATGTATGGAAGAACCCCGGCAGGCATCTGCCCAAAAAAAGTGTCCATTTTTGGAGGGCTTGTCAAAAGCCATTGCTTGTTGCTTTTACATCCATGTATGGAAGAACCCCGGCAGGCATCTGCCAATAAAAAGGGTCAATTTTTGGAGGGCTTGTCAAAAGCCATTGCTTGTTGCTTTTACATTCATGTATGGAAGAACCCCGGCAGGCATCTGCCAAAAAAAAGGGTCAATTTTTGGAGGGCTTGTCAAAAGTCATTGCTTGTTGCTTTTACATCTATGTATGGAAGAACCCCGGCAGGCATCTGCCAAAAAAAAGGGTCAATTTTTGGAGGGCTTGTCAAAAGCCATTGCTTGTTGCTTTTACATCCATGTATGGAAGAACCCCGGCAGGCATCTGCCAATAAAAAGGGTCAATTTTTGGAGGGCTTGTCAAAAGCCATTGCTTGTTGCTTATACATCTATGTATGGAAGAACCCCGGCAGGCATCTGCCAAAAAAAAGGGTTCATTTTTGGAGGGCTTTTCAAAAGCCATTGCTTGTTGCTTTTACATCCATGTATGGAAGAACCCCGGCAGGCATCTGCCAATAAAAAGGGTCAATTTTTGGAGGGCTTGTGAAAAGCCAATGCTTGTTGCTTTTACATCTATGTATGGAAGAACACCGGCAGGCATCTGCCAATAAAAAGGGTCAATTTTTGGAGGGCTTGTCAAAAGCCATTACTTGTTGCTTTTACCTCCATGTATGGAAGAACCCCGGCAGGCATCTACCAATAAAAAGGGTAAATTTTAGGAGGGCTTGTGAAAAGCCATTGCTTGTTGCTTTTACATCCATGTATGGAAGAACCCCGGCAGGCATCTGCCAATAAAAAGGGTCAATTTTTGGAGGGCTTATAAAAAGCCATTGCTTGTTGCTTTTACATCTATGTATGTAAGAACCCCGGCAGGCATCTGCCAATAAAAAGGGTCAATTTTTGGAGGGCTTGTCAAAAGCCATTGCTTTTTGCTTTTACATCTATGTATGGAAGAACCCCGGCAGGAAACTGCCAAAAAAAAGGGTAAATTTTTGGAGGGCTTGTGAAAAGCCATTGCTTGTTGCTTTTACATCCATGTATGGAAGAACCCCGGCAGGCATCTGCCAAAAAAAGGGTCAATTTTTGGAGGGCTTGTCAAAAGCCATTGCTTGTTGCTTTTACATCCATGTATGGAAGAACCCCGGCAGGCATCTGCCAACAAAAAGGGTCAATTTTTGGAGGGCTTGTCAAAAGCCATTGCTTGTTGCTTTTACATCTATGTATGGAAGAACCCCGGCAGGCATCTGCCAATAAAAAGGGTCAATTTTTGGAGGGCTTGTCAAAAGCCATTGCTTGTTGCTTTTACATCTATGTATGGAAGAACCCCGGCAGGCATCTGCCAAAAAAAGGGTCAATTTTTGGAGGGCTTGTCAAAAGCCATTGCTTGTTGCTTTTACATCCATGTATGGAAGAACCCCGGCAGGCATCTGCCAATAAAAAGGGTCAATTTTTGGAGGGCTTGTCAAAAGCCATTGCTTGTTGCTTTTACATCCATGTATGGAAGAACCCCGGCAGGCATCTGCCAATAAAAAGGGTACATTTTTGGAGGGCTTGTCAAAAGCCATTGCTTGTTGCTTTTACATCCATGTATGGAAGAACCCCCGGCAGGCATCTGCCAATAAAAAGGGTCAATTTTTGGAGGGCTTGTCAAAAGCCATTGCTTGTTGCTTTTACGTCCATGTATGGAAGAACCCCGGCAGGCATCTGCCATTAAAAAGGGTCAATTTTTGGAGGGCTTGTCAAAAGCCATTGCTTGTTGCTTTTACATCCATGTATGGAAGAACCCCGGCAGGCATATGCCAATAAAAAGGGTCAATTTTTGGAGGGCTTGTCAAAAGCCATTGCTTGTTGCTTTTACATCCATGTATGGAAGAACCCCGGCAGGCATATGCCAATAAAAAGGGTCAATTTTTGGAGGGCTTGTCAAAAGCCATTGCTTGTTGCTTTTACATCCATGTATGGAAGAACCCCGGCAGGCATATGCCAATAAAAAGGGTCAATTTTTGGAGGGCTTGTCAAAAGCCATTGCTTGTTGCTTTTACATCCATGTATGGAAGAACCCCGGCAGGCATCTGCCAAAAACAGGGTCAATTTTTGGAGGGCTTGTCAAAAGCCATTGCTTGTTGCTTTTACATCCATGTATGGAAGAACCCCGGCAGGCATCTGCCAATTAAAAGGGTCAATTTTTGGAGGGCTTGTCAAAAGCCATTGCTTGTTGCTTTTACATCCATGTATGGAAGAACCCCGGCAGGCATCTGCCAATAAAAAGGGTACATTTTTGGAGGGCTTATCAAAAGCCATTGCTTGTGGCTTTTACATTCATGTATGGAAGAACCCCGGCAGGCATCTGCCAAAAAAAAGGGTCAATTTTTGGAGGGCTTGTCAAAAGCCATTGCTTGTTGCTTTTACATCTATGTATGGAAGAACCCCGGCACACATCTGCCAAAAAAAGGGTCAATTTTTGGAGGGCTTGTCAAAAGCCATTGCTTGTTGCTTTTAAATCTATGTATGGAAGAACCCCGGCAGGCATCTGCCAAAAAAAAGGGTCAATTTTTGGAGGGCTTGTCAAAAGCCATTGCTTGTTGCTTTTACATTCATGTATGGAAGAACCCCGGCAGGCATCTGCCAAAAAAAAGGGTCAATTTTTGGAGGGCTTGTCAAAAGACATTGCTTGTTGCTTTTACATCTATGTATGGAAGAACCCCGGCAGGCATCTGCCAAAAAAAAGGGTCAATTTTTGGATGGCTTGTCAAAAGCCATTGCTTGTTGCTTTTACATCCATGTATGGAAGAACCCCGGCAGGCATCTGCCAATAAAAAGGGTCAATTTTTGGAGGGCTTGTCAAAAGCCATTGCTTTTTGCTTTTACATCTATGTATGGAAGAACCCCGGCAGGCATCTGCCAAAAAAAAGGGTAAATTTTTGGAGGGCTTGTCAAAAGCCATTGCTTGTTGCTTTTACATCCATGTATGGAAGAACCCCGGCAGGCATCTGCCACTAAAAAGGGTCAATTTTTGGAGGGCTTGTCAAAAGTCATTGCTTGTTGCTTTTACATCTATGTATGGAAGAACCCCGGCAGGCATCTGCCAAAAAAAGGGTCAATTTTTGGAGGGCTTGTCAAAAGCCATTGCTTGTTGCTTTTACATCTATGTATGGAAGAACCCCGGCAGGCATCTGCCAGTAAAAAGGGTCAATTTTTGGAGGGCTTGTCAAAAGCCATTGCTTTTTGCTTTTACATCTATGTATGGAAGAACCCCGGCAGGCATCTGCCAATAAAAAGGGTCAATTTTTGGAGGGCTTGTCAAAAGCCATTGCTTTTTGCTTTTACATCTATGTATGGAAGAACCCCGGCAGGCATCTGCCAAAAAAAAGGGTAAATTTTTGGAGGGCTTGTCAAAAGCCATTGCTTGTTGCTTTTACATCCATGTATGGAAGAACCCCGGCAGGCATCTGCCACTAAAAAGGGTCAATTTTAGGAGGGCTTGTCAAAAGTCATTGCTTGTTGCTTTTACATCTATGTATGGAAGAACCCCGGCAGGCATCTGCCAAAAAAAGGGTCAATTTTTGGAGGGCTTGTCAAAAGCCATTGCTTGTTGCTTTTACATCTATGTATGGAAGAACCCCGGCAGGCATCTGCCAGTAAAAAGGGTCAATTTTTGGAGGGCTTGTCAAAAGCCATTGCTTTTTGCTTTTACATCTATGTATGGAAGAACCCCGGCAGGCATCTGCCAATAAAAAGGGTCAATTTTTGGAGGGCTTGTCAAAAGCCATTGCTTTTTGCTTTTACATCCATGTATGGAAGAACCCCGGCAGGCATCTGCCACTAAAAAGGGTCAATTTTAGGAGGGCTTGTCAAAAGTCATTGCTTGTTGCTTTTACATCTATGTATGGAAGAACCCCGGCAGGCATCTGCCAAAAAAAGGGTCAATTTTTGGAGGGCTTGTCAAAAGCCATTGCTTGTTGCTTTTACATCCATGTATGGAAGAACCCCGACAGGCATCTGCCAATAAAAAGGGTCAATTTTTGGAGGGCTTGTCAAAAGCCATTGCTTGTTGCTTTTACATTCATGTATGGAAGAACCCCGGCAGGCATCTGCCAAAAAAAGGGTCAATTTTTGGAGGGCTTGTCAAAAGCCATTGCTTGTTGCTTTTACATCCATGTATGGAAGAACCCCGGCAGGCATCTGCCAATAAAAAGGGTCAATTTTTGGAGGGCTTGTCAAAAGCCATTGCTTGTTGCTTTTACATTCATGTATGGAAGAACCCCGGCAGGCATCTGCCAAAAAAAAGGGTACATTTTTGGAGGGCTTGTCAAAAGCCATTGCTTGTTGCTTTTACATCTATGTATGGAAGAACCCCGGCAGGCATCTGCCAAAAAAAAGGGTAAATTTTTGGAGGGCTTGTCAAAAGCCATTGCTTGTTGCTTTTACATTCATGTATGGAAGAACCCCGGCAGGCATCTGCCAAAAAAAAGGGTCAATTTTTGGAGGGCTTGTCAAAAGCCATTGCTTGTTGCTTT
This sequence comes from Rhinoderma darwinii, assembly GCF_050947455.1. Lineage (NCBI taxonomy): Eukaryota > Metazoa > Chordata > Amphibia > Anura > Rhinodermatidae > Rhinoderma > Rhinoderma darwinii. Next base: position 42,725 of record NW_027461678.1, on the reverse strand, counting down.
TACATCTATGTATGGAAGAACCCCGGCAGGCATCTGCCAAAAAAAAGGGTACATTTTTGGATGGCTTGTCAAAAGAAATTGCTTGTTGCTTTTACATCCATGTATGGAAGAACCCCGGCAGGTATCTGCCAATAAAAAGGGTCAATTTTTGGAGGGCTTGTCAAAAGCCATTGCTTTTTGCTTTTACATCTATGTATGGAAGAACCCCGGCAGGCATCTGCCAAAAAAAAGGGTACATTTTTGGAGGGCTTGTCAAAAGCCATTGCTTGTTGCTTTTACATCCATGTATGGAAGAACCCCGGCAGGCATCTGCCACTAAAAAGGGTCAATTTTTGGAGGGCTTGTCAAAAGACATTGCTTGTTGCTTTTACATCTATGTATGGAAGAACCCCGACAGGCATCTGCCAATAAAAAGGGTCAATTTTTGGAGGGCTTGTCAAAAGCCATTGCTTGTTGCTTTTACATCCATGTATGGAAGAACCCCGACAGGAATCTGCCAATAAAAAGGGTCAATTTTTGGAGGGCTTGTCAAAAGCCATTGCTTGTTGCTTTTACATCTATGTATGGAAGAACCCCGGCAGGCATCTGCCAAAAAAAAGGGTCAATTTTTGGAGGGCTTGTCAAAAGCCATTGCTTGTTGCTTTTACATTCATGTATGGAAGAACCCCGGCAGGCATCTGCCACTAAAAAGGGTCCATTTTTGGAGGGCTTGTCAAAAGCCATTGCTTGTTGCTTATACATCTATGTATGGAAGAACCCCGGCAGGCATCTGCCAAAAAAAAGGGTCCATTTTTGGAGGGCTTGTCAAAAGCCATTGCTTGTTGCTTTTACATCCATGTATGGAAGAACCCCGGCAGGCATCTGCCAATAAAAAGGGTAAATTTTTGGAGGGCTTGTCAAAAGTCATTGCTTGTTGCTTTTACATCTATGTATGGAAGAACCCCGGCAGGCATCTGCCACTAAAAAGGGTAAATTTTTGGAGGGCTTGTGAAAAGCCATTGCTTGTTGCTTTTACATCTATGTATGGAAGAACCCCGGCAGGCATCTGCCCAAAAAAAGTGTCCATTTTTGGAGGGCTTGTCAAAAGCCATTGCTTGTTGCTTTTACATCCATGTATGGAAGAACCCCGGCGGGCATCTGCCAATAAAAAGGGTCAATTTTTGGAGGGCTTGTCAAAAGCCATTGCTTGTTGCTTTTACATTCATGTATGGAAGAACCCCGGCAGGCATCTGCCAAAAAAAAGGGTCAATTTTTGGAGGGCTTGTCAAAAGTCATTGCTTGTTGCTTTTACATCTATGTATGGAAGAACCCCGGCAGGCATCTGCCAAAAAAAAGGGTCAATTTTTGGAGGGCTTGTCAAAAGCCATTGCTTGTTGCTTTTACATCCATGTATGGAAGAACCCCGGCAGGCATCTGCCAATAAAAAGGGTCAATTTTTGGAGGGCTTGTCAAAAGCCATTGCTTGTTGCTTATACATCTATGTATGGAAGAACCCCGGCAGGCATCTGCCAAAAAAAAGGGTTCATTTTTGGAGGGCTTTTCAAAAGCCATTGCTTGTTGCTTTTACATCCATGTATGGAAGAACCCCGGCAGGCATCTGCCAATAAAAAGGGTCAATTTTTGGAGGGCTTGTGAAAAGCCAATGCTTGTTGCTTTTACATCTATGTATGGAAGAACACCGGCAGGCATCTGCCAATAAAAAGGGTCAATTTTTGGAGGGCTTGTCAAAAGCCATTACTTGTTGCTTTTACCTCCATGTATGGAAGAACCCCGGCAGGCATCTACCAATAAAAAGGGTAAATTTTAGGAGGGCTTGTGAAAAGCCATTGCTTGTTGCTTTTACATCCATGTATGGAAGAACCCCGGCAGGCATCTGCCAATAAAAAGGGTCAATTTTTGGAGGGCTTATAAAAAGCCATTGCTTGTTGCTTTTACATCTATGTATGTAAGAACCCCGGCAGGCATCTGCCAATAAAAAGGGTCAATTTTTGGAGGGCTTGTCAAAAGCCATTGCTTGTTGCTTTTACATCAATGTATGGAAGAACCCCGGCAGGCATCTGCCAATAAAAAGGGTAAATTTTTGGAGGGCTTGTCAAAAGCCATTGCTTGTTGCTTTTACATCTATGTATGGAAGAACCCCGGCAGGCATCTGCCAAAAAAAAGGGTCAATTTTTGGATGGCTTGTCAAAAGCCATTGCTTGTTGCTTTTACATCCATGTATGGAAGAACCCCGGCAGGCATCTGCCAATAAAAAGGGTCAATTTTTGGATGGCTTGTCAAAAGCCATTGCTTGTTGCTTTTACATCCATGTATGGAAGAACCCCGGCAGGCATCTGCCAAAAAAAAGGGTAAATTTTTGGAGGGCTTGTCAAAAGCCATTGCTTGTTGCTTTTACATCCATGTATGGAAGAACCCCGGCAGGCATCTGCCACTAAAAAGGGTCAATTTTTGGAGGGCTTGTCAAAAGTCATTGCTTGTTGCTTTTACATCTATGTATGGAAGAACCCCGGCAGGCATCTGCCAAAAAAAGGGTCAATTTTTGGAGGGCTTGTCAAAAGCCATTGCTTGTTGCTTTTACATCTATGTATGGAAGAACCCCGACAGGCATCTGCCAATAAAAAGGGTCAATTTTTGGAGGGCTTGTCAAAAGCCATTGCTTGTTGCTTTTACATTCATGTATGGAAGAACCCCGGCAGGCATCTGCCAAAAAAAGGGTCAATTTTTGGAGGGCTTGTCAAAAGCCATTGCTTGTTGCTTTTACATCCATGTATGGAAGAACCCCCGGCAGGCATCTGCCAATAAAAAGGGTCAATTTTTGGAGGGCTTGTCAAAAGCCATTGCTTGTTGCTTTTACATCCATGTATGGAAGAACCCCGGCAAGCATCTGCCAATAAAAAGGGTCAATTTTTGGAGGGCTTGTCAAAAGCCATTGCTTGTTGCTTTTACATTCATGTATGGAAGAACCCCGGCAGGCATCTGCCAAAAAAAAGGGTACATTTTTGGAGGGCTTGTCAAAAGCCATTGCTTGTTGCTTTTACATCCATGTATGGAAGAACCCCGGCCGGCATCTGCCACTAAAAAGGGTCAATTTTTGGAGGGCTTGTCAAAAGTCATTGCTTGTTGCTTTTACATCTATGTATGGAAGAACCCCGGCAGGCATCTGCCAAAAAAAGGGTCAATTTTTGGAGGGCTTGTCAAAAGCCATTGCTTGTTGCTTTTACATCCATGTATGGAAGAACCCCGGCAGGCATCTGCCAAAAAAAAGGGTCAATTTTTGGAGGGCTTGTCAAAAGCCATTGCTTGTTGCTTTTACATTCATGTATGGAAGAACACCGGCAGGCATCTGCCCAAAAAAGGGTCAATTTTTGGAGGGCTTGTCAAAAGCCATTGCTTGTTGCTTTTACATTCATGTATGGAAGAACCCCGGCAGGCATCTGCCAAAAAAAAGGGTCAATTTTTGGAGGGCTTGTCAAAAGCCATTGCTTGTTGCTTTTACATCTATGTATGGAAGAACCCCGGCAGGCATCTGCCAAAAAAAAGGGTAAATTTTTGGATGGCTTGTCAAAAGCCATTGCTTGTTGCTTTTACATCCATGTATGGAAGAACCCCGGCAGGCATCTGCCAAAAAAAAGGGTCAATTTTTGGAGGGCTTGTCAAAAGCCATTGCTTGTTGCTTTTACATTAATGTATGGAAGAACCCCGGCAGGCATCTGCCAATAAAAAGGGTCAATTTTTGGAGGGCTTGTCAAAAGCCATTGCTTTTTGCTTTTACATCTATGTATGGAAGAACCCCGGCAGGCATCTGCCAATAAAAAGGGTCAATTTTTGGAGGGCTTGTCAAAAGCCATTGCTTGTTGCTTTTACATCCATGTATGGAAGAACCCCGACAGGAATCTGCCAATAAAAAGGGTAAATTTTTGGAGGGCTTGTCAAAAGCCATTGCTTGTTGCTTTTACATCTATGTATGGAAGAACCCCGGCAGGCATCTGCCAAAAAAAAGGGTCAATTTTTGGAGGGCTTGTCAAAAGCCATTGCTTGTTGCTTTTACATTCATGTATGGAAGAACCCCGGCAGGCATCTGCCAAAAAAAAGGGTCAATTTTTGGAGGGCTTGTCAAAAGTCATTGCTTGTTGCTTTTACATCTATGTATGGAAGAACCCCGGCAGGCATCTGCCAAAAAAAAGGGTCAATTTTTGGAGGGCTTGTCAAAAGCCATTGCTTGTTGCTTTTACATCCATGTATGGAAGAACCCCGGCAGGCATCTGCCAATAAAAAGGGTCAATTTTTGGAGGGCTTGTCAAAAGCCATTGCTTGTTGCTTATACATCTATGTATGGAAGAACCCCGGCAGGCATCTGCCAAAAAAAAGGGTTCATTTTTGGAGGGCTTTTCAAAAGCCATTGCTTGTTGCTTTTACATCCATGTATGGAAGAACCCCGGCAGGCATCTGCCAATAAAAAGGGTCAATTTTTGGAGGGCTTGTGAAAAGCCAATGCTTGTTGCTTTTACATCTATGTATGGAAGAACACCGGCAGGCATCTGCCAATAAAAAGGGTCAATTTTTGGAGGGCTTGTCAAAAGCCATTACTTGTTGCTTTTACCTCCATGTATGGAAGAACCCCGGCAGGCATCTACCAATAAAAAGGGTAAATTTTAGGAGGGCTTGTGAAAAGCCATTGCTTGTTGCTTTTACATCCATGTATGGAAGAACCCCGGCAGGCATCTGCCAATAAAAAGGGTCAATTTTTGGAGGGCTTATAAAAAGCCATTGCTTGTTGCTTTTACATCTATGTATGTAAGAACCCCGGCAGGCATCTGCCAATAAAAAGGGTCAATTTTTGGAGGGCTTGTCAAAAGCCATTGCTTGTTGCTTTTACATCAATGTATGGAAGAACCCCGGCAGGCATCTGCCAATAAAAAGGGTCAATTTTTGGAGGGCTTGTCAAAAGCCATTGCTTGTTGCTTTTACATCTATGTATGGAAGAACCCCGGCAGGCATCTGCCAAAAAAAAGGGTCAATTTTTGGATGGCTTGTCAAAAGCCATTGCTTGTTGCTTTTACATCCATGTATGGAAGAACCCCGGCAGGCATCTGCCAATAAAAAGGGTCAATTTTTGGAGGGCTTGTCAAAAGCCATTGCTTTTTGCTTTTACATCCATGTATGGAAGAACCCCGGCAGGCATCTGCCACTAAAAAGGGTCAATTTTTGGAGGGCTTGTCAAAAGTCATTGCTTGTTGCTTTTACATCTATGTATGGAAGAACCCCGGCAGGCATCTGCCAAAAAAAGGGTCAATTTTTGGAGGGCTTGTCAAAAGCCATTGCTTGTTGCTTTTACATCTATGTATGGAAGAACCCCGACAGGCATCTGCCAATAAAAAGGGTCAATTTTTGGAGGGCTTGTCAAAAGCCATTGCTTGTTGCTTTTACATTCATGTATGGAAGAACCCCCGGCAGGCATCTGCCAATAAAAAGGGTAAATTTTTGGAGGGCTTGTGAAAACCCATTGCTTGTTGCTTTTACATCCATGTATGGAAGAACCCCGGCAGGCATCTGCCAATAAAAAGGGTCAATTTTTGGAGGGCTTGTCAAAAGCCATTGCTTGTTGCTTTTACATTCATGTATGGAAGAACCCCGGCAGGCATCTGCCAAAAAAAAGGGTACATTTTTGGAGGGCTTGTCAAAAGCCATTGCTTGTTGCTTTTACATCCATGTATGGAAGAACCCCGGCCGGCATCTGCCACTAAAAAGGGTCAATTTTTGGAGGGCTTGTCAAAAGTCATTGCTTGTTGCTTTTACATCTATGTATGGAAGAACCCCGGCAGGCATCTGCCAAAAAAAGGGTCAATTTTTGGAGGGCTTGTCAAAAGCCATTGCTTGTTGCTTTTACATCTATGTATGGAAGAACCCCGGCAGGCATCTGCCAAAAAAAAGGGTCAATTTTTGGAGGGCTTGTCAAAAGCCATTGCTTGTTGCTTTTACATTCATGTATGGAAGAACCCCGGCAGGCATCTGCCCAAAAAAGGGTCAATTTTTGGAGGGCTTGTCAAAAGCCATTGCTTGTTGCTTTTACATTCATGTATGGAAGAACCCCGGCAGGCATCTGCCAAAAAAAAGGGTCAATTTTTGGAGGGCTTGTCAAAAGCCATTGCTTGTTGCTTTTACATCTATGTATGGAAGAACCCCGGCAGGCATCTGCCAAAAAAAAGGGTAAATTTTTGGATGGCTTGTCAAAAGCCATTGCTTGTTGCTTTTACATCCATGTATGGAAGAACCCCGGCAGGCATCTGCCAAAAAAAAGGGTCAATTTTTGGAGGGCTTGTCAAAAGCCATTGCTTGTTGCTTTTACATTAATGTATGGAAGAACCCCGGCAGGCATCTGCCAATAAAAAGGGTCAATTTTTGGAGGGCTTGTCAAAAGCCATTGCTTTTTGCTTTTACATCTATGTATGGAAGAACCCCGACAGGCATCTGCCAATAAAAAGGGTAAATTTTTGGAGGGCTTGTCAAAAGCCATTGCTTGTTGCTTTTACATCCATGTATGGAAGAACCCCGACAGGAATCTGCCAATAAAAAGGGTCAATTTTTGGAGGGCTTGTCAAAAGCCATTGCTTGTTGCTTTTACATCTATGTATGGAAGAACCCCGGCAGGCATCTGCCAAAAAAAAGGGTCAATTTTTGGAGGGCTTGTCAAAAGCCATTGCTTGTTGCTTTTACATTCATGTATGGAAGAACCCCGGCAGGCATCTGCCACTAAAAAGGGTCCATTTTTGGAGGGCTTGTCAAAAGCCATTGCTTGTTGCTTATACATCTATGTATGGAAGAACCCCGGCAGGCATCTGCCAAAAAAAAGGGTCCATTTTTGGAGGGCTTGTCAAAAGCCATTGCTTGTTGCTTTTACATCCATGTATGGAAGAACCCCGGCAGGCATCTGCCAATAAAAAGGGTCAATTTTAGGAGGGCTTGTCAAAAGTCATTGCTTGTTGCTTTTACATCTATGTATGGAAGAACCCCGGCAGGCATCTGCCACTAAAAAGGGTCAATTTTTGGAGGGCTTGTGAAAAGCCATTGCTTGTTGCTTTTACATCTATGTATGGAAGAACCCCGGCAGGCATCTGCCCAAAAAAAGTGTCCATTTTTGGAGGGCTTGTCAAAAGCCATTGCTTGTTGCATTTACATCCATGTATGGAAGAACCCCGGCAGGCATCTGCCAATAAAAAGGGTCAATTTTTGGAGGGCTTGTCAAAAGCCATTGCTTGTTGCTTTTACATTCATGTATGGAAGAACCCCGGCAGGCATCTGCCAAAAAAAAGGGTCAATTTTTGGAGGGCTTGTCAAAAGTCATTGCTTGTTGCTTTTACATCTATGTATGGAAGAACCCCGGCAGGCATCTGCCAAAAAAAAGGGTCAATTTTTGGAGGGCTTGTCAAAAGCCATTGCTTGTTGCTTTTACATCCATGTATGGAAGAACCCCGGCAGGCATCTGCCAATAAAAATGGTCAATTTTTGGAGGGCTTGTCAAAAGCCATTGCTTGTTGCTTTTACATCCATGTATGGAAGAACCCCGGCAGGCATCTGCCAATAAAAAGGGTCAATTTTTGGAGGGCTTGTCAAAAGCCATTGCTTGTTGCTTTTACATCTATGTATGGAAGAACCCCGGCAGGCATCTGCCAATAAAAAGGGTAAATTTTTGGAGGGCTTGTCAAAAGCCATTGCTTGTTGCTTATACATCTATGTATGGAAGAACCCAGGCAGGCATCTGCCAAAAAAAAGGGTTCATTTTTGGAGGGCTTGTCAAAAGCCATTGCTTGTTGCTTTTACATCCATGTATGGAAGAACCCCGGCAGGCATCTGCCAATAAAAAGGGTCAATTTTTGGAGGGCTTGTCAAAAGCCAATGCTTGTTGCTTTTACATCTATGTATGGAAGAACACCGGCAGGCATCTGCCAATAAAAAGGGTCAATTTTTGGAGGGCTTGTCAAAAGCCATTACTTGTTGCTTTTACCTCCATGTATGGAAGAACCCCGGCAGGCATCTACCAATAAAAAGGGTAAATTTTAGGAGGGCTTGTGAAAAGCCATTGCTTGTTGCTTTTACATCCATGTATGGAAGAACCCCGGCAGGCATCTGCCAATAAAAAGGGTCAATTTTTGGAGGGCTTATAAAAAGCCATTGCTTGTTGCTTTTACATCTATGTATGTAAGAACCCCGGCAGGCATCTGCCAATAAAAAGGGTCAATTTTTGGAGGGCTTGTCAAAAGCCATTGCTTGTTGCTTTTACATCAATGTATGGAAGAACCCCGGCAGGCATCTGCCAATAAAAAGGGTCAATTTTTGGAGGGCTTGTCAAAAGCCATTGCTTGTTGCTTTTACATCTATGTATGGAAGAACCCCGGCAGGCATCTGCCAAAAAAAGGGTCAATTTTTGGAGGGCTTGTCAAAAGCCATTGCTTGTTGCTTTTACATCCATGTATGGAAGAACCCCCGGCAGGCATCTGCCAATAAAAAGGGTCAATTTTTGGAGGGCTTGTCAAAAGCCATTGCTTGTTGCTTTTACGTTCATGTATGGAAGAACCCCGGCAGGCATCTGCCATTAAAAAGGGTCAATTTTTGGAGGGCTTGTCAAAAGCCATTGCTTGTTGCTTTTACATCCATGTATGGAAGAACCCCGGCAGGCATATGCCAATAAAAAGGGTCAATTTTTGGAGGGCTTGTCAAAAGCCATTGCTTGTTGCTTTTACATCCATGTATGGAAGAACCCCGACAGGAATCTGCCAATAAAAAGGGTAAATTTTTGGAGGGCTTGTCAAAAGCCATTGCTTTTTGCTTTTACATCTATGTATGGAAGAACCCCGGCAGGCATCTGCCAAAAAAAAGGGTAAATTTTTGGAGGGCTTGTCAAAAGCCATTGCTTGTTGCTTTTACATCTATGTATGGAAGAACCCCGGCAGGCATCTGCCATTAAAAAGGGTCAATTTTTGGAGGGCTTGTCAAAAGCCATTGCTTGTTGCTTATACATCTATGTATGGAAGAACCCCGGCAGGCATCTGCCAAAAAAAGGGTAAATTTTTGGAGGGCTTGTCAAAAGCCATTGCTTGTTGCTTTTACATTCATGTATGGAAGAACCCCGGCAGGCATCTGCCAAAAAAAAGGGTCAATTTTTGGAGGGCTTGTCAAAAGTCATTGCTTGTTGCTTTTACATCTATGTATGGAAGAACCCCGGAAGGCATCTGCCAAAAAAAAGGGTCAATTTTTGGAGGGCTTGTCAAAAGCCATTGCTTGTTGCTTTTACATCCATGTATGGAAGAACCCCGGCAGGCATCTGCCAATAAAAAGGGTCAATTTTTGGAGGGCTTGTCAAAAGCCATTGCTTGTTGCTTTTACATTCATGTATGGAAGAACCCCGGCAGGCATCTGCCAAAAAAAAGGGTACATTTTTGGAGGGCTTGTCAAAAGCCATTGCTTGTTGCTTTTACATCCATGTATGGAAGAACCCCGGCCGGCATCTGCCACTAAAAAGGGTCAATTTTTGGAGGGCTTGTCAAAAGTCATTGCTTGTTGCTTTTACATCTATGTATGGAAGAACCCCGGCAGGCATCTGCCAAAAAAAGGGTCAATTTTTGGAGGGCTTGTCAAAAGCCATTGCTTGTTGCTTTTACATCTATGTATGGAAGAACCCCGGCAGGCATCTGCCAAAAAAAAGGGTCAATTTTTGGAGGGCTTGTCAAAAGCCATTGCTTGTTGCTTTTACATTCATGTATGGAAGAACCCCGGCAGGCATCTGCCCAAAAAAGGGTCAATTTTTGGAGGGCTTGTCAAAAGCCATTGCTTGTTGCTTTTACATTCATGTATGGAAGAACCCCGGCAGGCATCTGCCAAAAAAAAGGGTCAATTTTTGGAGGGCTTGTCAAAAGCCATTGCTTGTTGCTTTTACATCTATGTATGGAAGAACCCCGGCAGGCATCTGCCAAAAAAAAGGGTAAATTTTTGGATGGCTTGTCAAAAGCCATTGCTTGTTGCTTTTACATCCATGTATGGAAGAACCCCGGCAGGCATCTGCCAAAAAAAAGGGTCAATTTTTGGAGGGCTTGTCAAAAGCCATTGCTTGTTGCTTTTACATTAATGTATGGAAGAACCCCGGCAGGCATCTGCCAATAAAAAGGGTCAATTTTTGGAGGGCTTGTCAAAAGCCATTGCTTTTTGCTTTTACATCTATGTATGGAAGAACCCCGACAGGCATCTGCCAATAAAAAGGGTCAATTTTTGGAGGGCTTGTCAAAAGCCATTGCTTGTTGCTTTTACATCTATGTATGGAAGAACCCCGGCAGGCATCTGCCAAAAAAAAGGGTAAATTTTTGGATGGCTTGTCAAAAGCCATTGCTTGTTGCTTTTACATCCATGTATGGAAGAACCCCGGCAGGCATCTGCCAATAAAAAGGGTCAATTTTTGGAGGGCTTGTGAAAAGCCAATGCTTGTTGCTTTTACATCTATGTATGGAAGAACACCGGCAGGCATCTGCCATTAAAAAGGGTCAATTTTTGGAGGGCTTGTCAAAAGCCATTGCTTGTTGCTTTTACATCCATGTATGGAAGAACCCCGACAGGAATCTGCCAATAAAAAGGGTCAATTTTTGGAGGGCTTGTCAAAAGCCATTGCTTGTTGCTTTTACATCTATGTATGGAAGAACCCCGGCAGGCATCTGCCAAAAAAAAGGGTCAATTTTTGGAGGGCTTGTCAAAAGCCATTGCTTGTTGCTTTTACATTCATGTATGGAAGAACCCCGGCAGGCATCTGCCACTAAAAAGGGTCCATTTTTGGAGGGCTTGTCAAAAGCCATTGCTTGTTGCTTTTACATCCATGTATGGAAGAACCCCGGCAGGCATCTGCCAATAAAAAGGGTAAATTTTTGGAGGGCTTGTCAAAAGTCATTGCTTGTTGCTTTTACATCTATGTATGGAAGAACCCCGGCAGGCATCTGCCACTAAAAAGGGTCAATTTTTGGAGGGCTTGTGAAAAGCCATTGCTTGTTGCTTTTACATCTATGTATGGAAGAACCCCGGCAGGCATCTGCCCAAAAAAAGTGTCCATTTTTGGAGGGCTTGTCAAAAGCCATTGCTTGTTGCATTTACATCCATGTATGGAAGAACCCCGGCAGGCATCTGCCAATAAAAAGGGTCAATTTTTGGAGGGCTTGTCAAAAGCCATTGCTTGTTGCTTTTACATTCATGTATGGAAGAACCCCGGCAGGCATCTGCCAAAAAAAAGGGTCAATTTTTGGAGGGCTTGTCAAAAGTCATTGCTTGTTGCTTTTACATCTATGTATGGAAGAACCCCGGCAGGCATCTGCCAAAAAAAAGGGTCAATTTTTGGAGGGCTTGTCAAAAGCCATTGCTTGTTGCTTTTACATCCATGTATGGAAGAACCCCGGCAGGCATCTGCCAATAAAAATGGTCAATTTTTGGAGGGCTTGTCAAAAGCCATTGCTTGTTGCTTTTACATCCATGTATGGAAGAACCCCGGCAGGCATCTGCCAATAAAAAGGGTCAATTTTTGGAGGGCTTGTCAAAAGCCATTGCTTGTTGCTTTTACATCTATGTATGGAAGAACCCCGGCAGGCATCTGCCAATAAAAAGGGTCAATTTTTGGAGGGCTTGTCAAAAGCCATTGCTTGTTGCTTATACATCTATGTATGGAAGAACCCCGGCAGGCATCTGCCAAAAAAAAGGGTTCATTTTTGGAGGGCTTGTCAAAAGCCATTGCTTGTTGCTTTTACATCCATGTATGGAAGAACCCCGGCAGGCATCTGCCAATAAAAAGGGTCAATTTTTGGAGGGCTTGTCAAAAGCCAATGCTTGTTGCTTTTACATCTATGTATGGAAGAACACCGGCAGGCATCTGCCAATAAAAAGGGTCAATTTTTGGAGGGCTTGTCAAAAGCCATTACTTGTTGCTTTTACCTCCATGTATGGAAGAACCCCGGCAGGCATCTACCAATAAAAAGGGTAAATTTTAGGAGGGCTTGTGAAAAGCCATTGCTTGTTGCTTTTACATCCATGTATGGAAGAACCCCGGCAGGCATCTGCCAATAAAAAGGGTCAATTTTTGGAGGGCTTATAAAAAGCCATTGCTTGTTGCTTTTACATCTATGTATGTAAGAACCCCGGCAGGCATCTGCCAATAAAAAGGGTCAATTTTTGGAGGGCTTGTCAAAAGCCATTGCTTGTTGCTTTTACATCAATGTATGGAAGAACCCCGGCAGGCATCTGCCAATAAAAAGGGTCAATTTTTGGAGGGCTTGTCAAAAGCCATTGCTTGTTGCTTTTACATCTATGTATGGAAGAACCCCGGCAGGCATCTGCCAAAAAAAGGGTCAATTTTTGGAGGGCTTGTCAAAAGCCATTGCTTGTTGCTTTTACATCCATGTATGGAAGAACCCCGGCAGGCATCTGCCAATAAAAAGGGTCAATTTTTGGAGGGCTTGTCAAAAGCCATTGCTTGTTGCTTTTACATCCATGTATGGAAGAACCCCCGGCAGGCATCTGCCATTAAAAAGGGTCAATTTTTGGAGGGCTTGTCAAAAGCCATTGCTTGTTGCTTTTACATCCATGTATGGAAGAACCCCGGCAGGCATATGCCAATAAAAAGGGTCAATTTTTGGAGGGCTTGTCAAAAGCCATTGCTTGTTGCTTTTACATCCATGTATGGAAGAACCCCGACAGGAATCTGCCAATAAAAAGGGTAAATTTTTGGAGGGCTTGTCAAAAGCCATTGCTTTTTGCTTTTACATCTATGTATGGAAGAACCCCGGCAGGCATCTGCCAAAAAAAAGGGTAAATTTTTGGAGGGCTTGTCAAAAGCCATTGCTTGTTGCTTTTACATCCATGTATGAAAGAACCCCGGCAGGCATCTGCCACTAAAAAGGGTCAATTTTTGGAGGGCTTGTCAAAAGTCATTGCTTGTTGCTTTTACATCTATGTATGGAAGAACCCCGGCAGGCATCTGCCCAAAAAAGGGTCAATTTTTGGAGGGCTTGTCAAAAGCCATTGCTTGTTGCTTTTACATTCATGTATGGAAGAACCCCGGCAGGCATCTGCCAAAAAAAAGGGTAAATTTTTGGATGGCTTGTCAAAAGCCATTGCTTGTTGCTTTTACATCCATGTATGGAAGAACCCCGGCAGGCATCTGCCAATAAAAAGGGTCAATTTTTGGAGGGCTTGTCAAAAGCCATTGCTTTTTGCTTTTACATCTATGTATGGAAGAACCCCGGCAGGCATCTGCCAAAAAAAAGGGTAAATTTTTGGAGGGCTTGTCAAAAGCCATTGCTTGTTGCTTTTACATCCATGTATGGAAGAACCCCGGCAGGCATCTGCCACTAAAAAGGGTCAATTTTTGGAGGGCTTGTCAAAAGTCATTGCTTGTTGCTTTTACATCTATGTATGGAAGAACCCCGGCAGGCATCTGCCAATAAAAAGGGTCAATTTCTGGAGGGCTTGTCAAAAGCCATTGCTTGTTGCTTTTACATCCATGTATGGAAGAACCCCGACAGGAATCTGCCAATAAAAAGGGTCAATTTTTGGAGGGCTTGTCAAAAGCCATTGCTTGTTGCTTTTACATCTATGTATGGAAGAACCCAGGCAGGCATCTGTTAAAAAAAAGGGTCAATTTTTGGAGGGCTTGTCAAAAGCCATTGCTTGTTGCTTTTACATTCATGTATGGAAGAACCCCGGCAGGCATCTGCCACTAAAAAGGGTCCATTTTTGGAGGGCTTGTCAAAAGCCATTGCTTGTTGCTTATACATCTATGTATGGAAGAACCCCGGCAGGCATCTGCCAAAAAAAAGGGTCCATTTTTGGAGGGCTTGTCAAAAGCCATTGCTTGTTGCTTTTACATCCATGTATGGAAGAACCCCGGCAGGCATCTGCCAATAAAAAGGGTAAATTTTTGGAGGGCTTGTCAAAAGTCATTGCTTGTTGCTTTTACATCTATGTATGGAAGAACCCCGGCAGGCATCTGCCACTAAAAAGGGTCAATTTTTGGAGGGCTTGTGAAAAGCCATTGCTTGTTGCTTTTACATCTATGTATGGAAGAACCCCGGCAGGCATCTGCCCAAAAAAAGTGTCCATTTTTGGAGGGCTTGTCAAAAGCCATTGCTTGTTGCTTTTACATCCATGTATGGAAGAACCCCGGCAGGCATCTGCCAATAAAAAGGGTCAATTTTTGGAGGGCTTGTCAAAAGCCATTGCTTGTTGCTTTTACATTCATGTATGGAAGAACCCCGGCAGGCATCTGCCAAAAAAAAGGGTAAATTTTTGGAGGGCTTGTCAAAAGTCATTGCTTGTTGCTTTTACATCTATGTATGGAAGAACCCCGGCAGGCATCTGCCAAAAAAAAGGGTCAATTTTTGGAGGGCTTGTCAAAAGCCATTGCTTGTTGCTTTTACATCCATGTATGGAAGAACCCCGGCAGGCATCTGCCAATAAAAAGGGTCAATTTTTGGAGGGCTTGTCAAAAGCCATTGCTTGTTGATTTTACATTCATGTATGGAAGAACCCCGGCAGGCATCTGCAAAAAAAAAGGGTAAATTTTTGGAGGGCTTGTCAAAACCCATTGCTTGTTGCTTTTACATCTATGTATGGAAGAACCCCGGCAGGCATCTGTCAAAAAAAAGGGTAAATTTTTAGATGGCTTGTCAAAAGCCATTGCTTGTTGCTTTTAGATCTATGTATGGAAGAACCCCGGCAGGCATCTGCCAATAAAAAGGGTCAATTTTTGGAGGGCTTGTGAAAAGCCCCTGCTTGTTGCTTTTACATTCATGTATGGAAGAACCCCGGCAGGCATCTGCCAATAAAAGGGGTAAATTTTTGGAGGGCTTGTCAAAAGCCATTGCTTGTTGCTTTTACATCCATGTATGGAAGAACCCCGGCAGGTATCTTCCAATAAAAGGGGTACATTTTGGGAGGGCTTGTCACAAGCCATTGCTTGTTGCTTTTACATCCATGTATGGAAGAACCCCGGCAGGCATCTGCCAATAAAAAGGGTACATTTTTGGAGGGCTTGACAAAAGCCATTGCTTGTTGCTTTTACATCTATGTATGGAAGAACCCCGGCAGGCATCTGCCAAAAAAAAGGGTCCATTTTTGGAGGGCTTGTCAAAAGCCATTGCTTGTTGCTTTTACATCCATGTATGGAAGAACCCCGGCAGGCATCTGCCACTAAAAAGGGTCAATTTTTGGAGGGCTTGTCAAAAGCCATTGCTTGTTGCTTTTACATTCATGTATGGAAGAACCCCGGCAGGCATCTGCCAATAAAAAGGGTACATTTTTGGAGGGCTTGTCAAAAGCCATTGCTTGTTGCTTTTACATCCATGTATGGAAGAACCCCGGCAGGCATCTGCCAATAGAAAGGGTCAATTTTTGGAGGGCTTGTGAAAAGCCATTGCTTGTTGCTTTTACATTCATGTATGGAAGAACCCCGGCAGGCATCTGCCAATAAAAGGGGTAAATTTTTGGAGGGCTTGTCAAAAGCCATTGCTTGTTGCTTTTACATCCATGTATGGAAGAACCCCGGCAGGCATCTGCCAATAAAAAGGGTCAATTTTTGGAGGGCTTGTCAAAAGCCATTGCTTGTTGCTTTTACATCCATGTATGGAAGAACCCCGGCAGGCATCTGCCACTAAAAAGGGTCAATTTTTGGAGGGCTTGTCAAAAGCCATTGCTTGTTGCTTTTACATCTATGTATGGAAGAACCCCGGCAGGCATCTGCCAAAAAAAGGGTACATTTTTGGAGGGCTTGTCAAAAGCCATTGCTTGTTGCTTTTACATCCATGTATGGAAGAACCCCGGCAGGCATCTGCCACTAAAAAGGGTACATTTTTGGAGGGCTTGTCAAAAGCCATTGCTTGTTGCTTTTACATCTATGTATGGAAGAACCCCGGCAGGCATCTGCCAATAAAAAGGGACAGTTTTTGGAGGGCTTGTCAAAAGCCATTGCTTGTTGCTTTTACATCTATGTATGGAAGAACCCCGGCAGGCATCTGCCAAAAAAAAGGGTCAATTTTTGGAGGGCTTGTCAAAAGCCATTGCTTGTTGCTTTTACATCCATGTATGGAAGAACCCCGGCAGGCATCTGCCAAAAAAAGGGTACATTTTTGGAGGGCTTGTCAAAAGCCATTGCTTGTTGCTTTTACATCCATGTATGGAAGAACCCCGGCAGGCATCTGCCAATAAAAAGGGTCAATTTTTGGAGGGCTTGTCAAAAGCCATTGCTTGTTGCTTTTACATCCATGTATGGAAGAACCCCGGCAGGCATCTGCCACTAAAAAGGGTCAATTTTTGGAGGGCTTGTCAAAAGCCATTGCTTGTTGCTTTTACATCTATGTATGGAAGAACCCCGGCAGGCATTTGCCAAAAAAAGGGTTTATTTTTGGAGGGCTTGTCAAAAGCCATTGCTTGTTGCTTTTACATCCATGTATGGAAGAACCCCGGCAGGCATCGCCAATAAAAAGGGTCAATTTTTGGAGGGCCTATCAAAAGCCATTGCTTGTTGCTTTTACATCTATCTATGGAAGAACCCCGGCAGGCATCTGCCAATAAAAAGGGTCAATTTTTGGAGGGCTTGTCAAAAGCCATTACTTGTTGCTTTTACATCTATGTATGGAAGAACCCCGGCAGGCATCTGCCAAAAAAAAGGGTCAATTTTTGGAGGGCTTGTCAAAAGCCATTGCTTGTTGCTTTTACATTAATGTATGGAAGAACCCCGGCAGGCATCTGCCAATACAAAGGGTAAATTTTTGGACGGCTTGTGAAAAGCCATTGCTTGTTACTTTTACATCCATGTATGGAAGAACCCCGGCAGGCATCTGCCAATAAAAAGGGTAAATTTTTGGAGGGCTTGTCAAAAGCCATTGCTTTTTGCTTTTACATCTATGTATGGAAGAACCCCGGCAGGCATCTGCCAAAAAAAAGGGTACATTTTTGGAGGGCTTGTCAAAAGCCATTGCTTGTTGCTTTTACATCCATGTATGGAAGAACCCCGGCAGGCATCTGCCACTAAAAAGGGTAAATTTTTGGAGGGCTTGTGAAAAGCCATTGCTTGTTGCTTTTACATCCATGTATGGAAGAACCCCGGCAGGCATCTGCCAAAAAAAAGGGTCAATTTTTGGAGGGCTTGTCAAAAGCCATTGCTTGTTACTTTTACATCTATGTATGGAAGAACCCCGGCAGGCATCTGCCAATAAAAAGGGTAAATTTTTGGAGGGCTTGTCAAAAGCCATTGCTTGTTACTTTTACATCCATGTATGGAAGAACCCCGGCAGGCATCTGCCAAAAAAAAGGGTCAATTTTTGGAGGGCTTGTCAAAAGCCATTGCTTGTTGCTTATACATTAATGTATGGAAGAACCCCGGCAGGCATCTGCCAATACAAAGGGTAAATTTTTGGACGGCTTGTGAAAAGCCATTGCTTGTTACTTTTACATCCATGTATGGAAGAACCCCGGCAGGCATCTGCCAATAAAAAGGGTAAATTTTTGGAGGGCTTGTCAAAAGCCATTGCTTTTTGCTTTTACATCTATGTATGGAAGAACCCAGGCAGGCATCTGCCAAAAAAAAGGGTACATTTTTGGAGGGCTTGTCAAAAGCCATTGCTTGTTGCTTTTACATCCATGTATGGAAGAACCCCGGCAGGCATCTGCCACTAAAAAGGGTAAATTTTTGGAGGGCTTGTGAAAAGCCATTGCTTGTTGCTTTTACATCCATGTATGGAAGAACCCCGGCAGGCATCTGCCAAAAAAAAGGGTCAATTTTTGGAGGGCTTGTCAAAAGCCATTGCTTGTTACTTTTACATCTATGTATGGAAGAACCCCGGCAGGCATCTGCCAATAAAAAGGGTCAATTTTTGGAGGGCTTGTCAAAAGCAATTGCTTGTTACTTTTACATCTATGTATGGAAGAACCCCGGCAGGCATCTGCCAATAAAAAGGGTAAATTTTTGGAGGGCTTGTCAAAAGCCATTGCTTGTTGCTTTTACATCTATGTATGGAAGAACCCCGGCAGGCATCTGCCAAAAAAAAGGGTCAATTTTTGGAGGGCTTGTCAAAAGCCATTGCTTGTTGCTTTTACATCTATGTATGGAAGAACCCCGGCAGGCATCTGCCAAAAAAAGGGTACATTTTTGGAGGGCTTGTCAAAAGCCATTGCTTGTTGCTTTTACATTATTTTATGGAAGAACCCCGGCAGGCATCTGCCAATAAAAAGGGTCAATTTTTGGACGGCTTGTCAAAAGCCATTGCTTGTTACTTTTACATCTATGTATGGAAGAACCCCGGCAGGCATCTGCCACTAAAAAGGGTCAATTTATGTAGGGCTTGTCAAAAGCCATTGCTTGTTGCTTTTACATCCATGTATGGAAGAACCCCGGCAGGCATCTGCCAAAAAAAAGGGTCAATTTTTGGAGGGCTTGTCAAAAGCCATTGCTTGTTGCTTTTACATCCATGTATGGAAGAACCCCGGCAGGCATCTGCCACTAAAAAGGGTAAATTTTTGGAGGGCTTGTAAAAAAAGCCATTGCTTGTTGCTTTTACATCTATGTATGGAAGAACCCCGGCAGGCATCTGCCAAAAAAAGGGTCAATTTTTGGAGGGCTTGTAAAAAAAGCCATTGCTTGTTGCTTTTACATCTATGTATGGAAGAACCCCGGCAGGCATCTGCCAAAAAAAGGGTCAATTTTTGGAGGGCTTGTCAAAAGCCATTGCTTGTTGCTTTTACATTCATGTATGGAAGAACCCCGGCAGGCATCTGCCACTAAAAAGGGTAAATTTTTGGAGGGCTTGTCAAAAGCCATTGCTTGTTGCTTTTACATCCATGTATGGAAGAACCCCGGCAGGCATCTGCCAATAAAAAGGGTCAATTTTTGGAGGGCTTGTCAAAAGCCATTGATTGTTGCTTTTACATCTATCTATGGAAGAACCCCGGCAGGCATCTGCCACTAAAAAGGGTAAATTTTTGGAGGGCTTGTCAAAAGCCATTGCTTGTTGCTTTTACATCCATGTATGGAAGAACCCCGGCAGGCATCTGCCACTAAAAAGGGTCAATTTTTGGAGGGCTTGTCAAAAGCCATTGCTTGTTGCTTTTACATCTATGTATGGAAGAACCCCGGCAGGCATCTGCCAAAAAAAGGGTACATTTTTGGAGGGCTTGTCAAAAGCCATTGCTTGTTGCTTTTACATCCATGTATGGAAGAACCCCGGCAGGCATCTGCCAATAAAAAGGGTCAATTTTTGGAGGGCTTGTCAAAAGCCATTGCTTGTTGCTTTTACATCTATGTATGGAAGAACCCCGGCAGGCATCTGCCAAAAAAAGGGTACATTTTTGGAGGGCTTGTCAAAAGCCATTGCTTGTTGCTTTTACATTCATGTATGGAAGAACCCCGGCAGGCATCTGCCAATAAAAAGGGTAAATTTTTGGAGGGCTTGTGAAAAGCCATTGCTTGATGCTTTTACATTATTTTATGGAAGAACCCCGGCAGGCATCTGCCAATAAAAAGGGTAAATTTTTGGACGGCTTGTCAAAAGCCATTGCTTTTTGCTTTTACATCTATGTATGGAAGAACCCCGGCAGGCATCTGCCACTAAAAAGGGTCAATTTATGTAGGGCTTGTCAAAAGCCATTGCTTGTTGCTTTTACATCTATGTATGGAAGAACCCCGGCAGGCATCTGCCAAAAAAAAGGGTCAATTTTTGGAGGGCTTGTCAAAAGCCATTGCTTGTTGCTTTTACATCCATGTATGGAAGAACCCCGGCAGGCATCTGCCACTAAAAAGGGTCAATTTTTGGAGGGCTTG
This sequence comes from Rhinoderma darwinii, assembly GCF_050947455.1. Taxonomy (NCBI): domain Eukaryota; kingdom Metazoa; phylum Chordata; class Amphibia; order Anura; family Rhinodermatidae; genus Rhinoderma; species Rhinoderma darwinii. Next base: position 22,891 of record NW_027461678.1, on the reverse strand, counting down.
TCAAAAGCCATTGCTTGTTGCTTTTACATTCATGTATGGAAGAACCCCGGCAGGCATCTGCCAATAAAAAGGGTACATTTTTGGAGGGCTTGTCAAAAGCCATTGCTTGTTGCTTTTACATCCATGTATGGAAGAACCCCGGAAGGCATCTGCCAAAAAAAGGGTCAATTTTTGGAGGGCTTGTCAAAAGCCATTGCTTGTTGCTTTTACATTCATGTATGGAAGAACCCCGGCAGGCATCTGCCAATAGAAAGGGTCAATTTTTGGAGGGCTTGTGAAAAGCCATTGCTTGTTGCTTTTACATTCATGTATGGAAGAACCCCGGCAGGCATCTGCCAATAAAAGGGGTCAATTTTTGGAGGGCTTGTCAAAAGCCATTGCTTGTTGCTTTTACATCCATGTATGGAAGAACCCCGGCAGGCATCTGCCAATAAAAAGGGTCAATTTTTGGAGGGCTTGTCAAAAGCCATTGCTTGTTGCTTTTACATCCATGTATGGAAGAACCCCGGCAGGCATCTGCCACTAAAAAGGGTCAATTTTTGGAGGGCTTGTCAAAAGCCATTGCTTGTTGCTTTTACATCTATGTATGGAAGAACCCCGGCAGGCATCTGCCAAAAAAAGGGTACATTTTTGGAGGGCTTGTCAAAAGCCATTGCTTGTTGCTTTTACATCCATGTATGGAAGAACCCCGGCAGGCATCTGCCACTAAAAAGGGTACATTTTTGGAGGGCTTGTCAAAAGCCATTGCTTGTTGCTTTTACATCTATGTATGGAAGAACCCCGGCAGGCATCTGCAAATAAAAAGGGACAGTTTTTGGAGGGCTTGTCAAAAGCCATTGCTTGTTGCTTTTACATCTATGTATGGAAGAACCCCGGCAGGCATCTGCCAAAAAAAAGGGTCAATTTTTGGAGGGCTTGTCAAAAGCCATTGCTTGTTGCTTTTACATCCATGTATGGAAGAACCCCGGCAGGTATCTGCCAATAAAAAGGGTAAATTTTTGGAGGGCTTGTCAAAAGCCATTGCTTGTTGCTTTTACATCCATGTATGGATGAACCCCGGCAGGCATCTGCCAATAAAAAGGGTAAATTTTTGGAGGGCTTGTCAAAAGCCATTGCTTGTTGCTTTTACATCCATGTATGGAAGAACCCCGGCAGGCATCTGCCAAAAAAAGGGTAAATTTTTGGAGGTCTTGTCAAAAGCCATTGCTTGTTCCTTTTACATCCATGTATGGAAGAACCCCGGCAGGCATCTGCCAATAAAAAGGGTAAATTTTTGGAGGGCTTGTCAAAAGCCATTGCTTGTTGCTTTTACATCTATCTATGGAAGAACCCCGGCAGGCATCTGCCAATAAAAAGGGTCAATTTTTGGGGGGCTTGTCAAAAGCCATTGCTTGTTGCTTTTACATCCATGTATGGAAGAACCCCGGCAGGCATCTGCCACTAAAAAGGGTCAATTTTTGGAGGGCTTGTCAAAAGCCATTGCTTGTTGCTTTTACATCTATGTATGGAAGAACCCCGGCAGGCATCTGCCAAAAAAAGGGTACATTTTTGGAGGGCTTGTCAAAAGCCATTGCTTGTTGCTTTTACATTCATGTATGGAAGAACCCCGGCAGGCATCTGCCAATAAAAAGGGTCAATTTTTGGAGGGCTTGTCAACAGCCATTGCTTGTTGCTTTTACATCCATGTATGGAAGAACCCCGGCAGGCATCTGCCAAAAAAAAGGGTACGTTTTTGGAGGGCTTGTCAAAAGCCATTGCTTGTTGCTTTTACATCCATGTATGGAAGAACCCCGGCAGGCATCTGCCAATAAAAAGGGTAAATTTTTGGAGGGCTTGTGAAAAGCCATTACTTGATGCTTTTACATTATTTTATGGAAGAACCCCGGCAGGCATCTGCCAATAAAAAGGGTCAATTTTTGGACGGCTTGTCAAAAGCCATTGCTTGTTGCTTTTACATCTATGTATGGAAGAACCCCGGCAGGCATCTGCCAAAAAAAAGGGTCAATTTTTGGAGGGCTTGTCAAAAGCCATTGCTTGTTGCTTTTACATCCATGTATGGAAGAACCCCGGCAGGCATCTGCCACTAAAAAGGGTAAATTTTTGGAGGGCTTGTCAAAAGCCATTGCTTGTTGCTTTTACATCCATGTATGGAAGAACCCCGGCAGGCATCTGCCAAAAAAAAGGGTCAATTTTTGGAGGGCTTGTGAAAAGCCATTGCTTGTTGCTTTTACATCCATGTATGGAAGAACCCCGGCAGGCATCTGCCAATAAAAAGGGTCAATTTTTGGAGGGCTTGTCAAAAGCCATTGCTTGTTGCTTTTACATCTATGTATGGAAGAACCCCGGCAGGCATCTGCCAATAAAAAGGGACAGTTTTTGGAGGGCTTGTCAAAAGCCATTGCTTGTTGCTTTTACATCTATGTATGGAAGAACCCCGGCAGGCATCTGCCAATAAAAAGGGTACATTTTTGGAGGGCTTGTGAAAAGCCATTGCTTGTTGCTTTTACATTCATGTATGGAAGAACCCCGGCAGGCATCTGCCCAAAAAATGGGTCAATTTTTGGAGGGCTTGTCAAAAGCCATTGCTTGTTGCTTTTACATCCATGTATGGAAGAACCCCGGCAGGTATCTGCCAATAAAAAGGGTCAATTTTTGGAGGGCTTGTCAAAAGCCATTGCTTGTTGCTTCTACATCCATGTATGGAAGAACCCCGGCAGGCATCTGCCAATAAAAAGGGTCAATTTTTGGAGGGCTTGTCAAAAGCCATTGCTTGTTGCTTTTACATTCATGTATGGAAGAACCCCGGCAGGCATCTGCCAAAAAAAGGGTACATTTTTGGAGGGCTTGTCAAAAGCCATTGCTTGTTGCTTTTGCATTCATGTATGGAAGAACCCCGGCAGGCATCTGCCAATAAAAAGGGTCAATTTTTGGAGGGCTTGTCAAAAGCCATTGCTTGTTGCTTTTACATCCATGTATGGAAGAACCCCGGCAGGTATCTGCCAATAAAAAGGGTAAATTTTTGGAGGGCTTGTCAAAAGCCATTGCTTGTTGCTTTTACATCCATGTATGGAAGAACCCCGGCAGGCATCTGCCACTAAAAAGGGTACATTTTTGGAGGGCTTGTCAAAAGCCATTGCTTGTTGCTTTTACATCCATGTATGGAAGAACCCCGGCAGGCATCTGCCAACAAAAAGGGTCAATTTTTGGAGGGCTTGTCAAAAGCCATTGCTTGTTGCTTTTACATCTATGTATGGAAGAACCCCGGCAGGCATCTGCAAATAAAAAGGGACAGTTTTTGGAGGGCTTGTCAAAAGCCATTGCTTGTTGCTTTTACATATATGTATGGAAGAACCCCGGCAGGCATCTGCCAATAAAAAGGGTCAATTTTTGGAGGGCTTGTGAAAAGCCATTGCTTGTTGCTTTTACATTCATGTATGGAAGAACCCCGGCAGGCATCTGCCAAAAAAAAGGGTCAATTTTTGGAGGGCTTGTCAAAAGCCATTGCTTGTTGCTTTTACATCCATGTATGGAAGAACCCCGGCAGGCATCTGCCAATAAATAGGGTCAATTTTTGGAGGGCTTGTCAAAAGCCATTGCTTGTTGCTTTTACATTCATGTATGGTAGAACCCCGGCAGGCATCTGCCAAAAAAAGGGTACATTTTTGGAGGGCTTGTCAAAAGCCATTGCTTGTTGCTTTTGCATTCATGTATGGAAGAACCCCGGCAGGCATCTGCCAATAAAAAGGGTCAATTTTTGGAGGGCTTGTCAAAAGCCATTGCTTGTTGCTTTTACATCCATGTATGGAAGAACCCCGGCAGGCATCTGCCAATAAAAAGGGTCAATTTTTGGAGGGCTTGTCAAAAGCCATTGCTTGTTGCTTTTACATCTATGTATGGAAGAACCCCGGCAGGCATCTGCCAAAAAAAAGGGTAAATTTTTGGAGGGCTTGTCAAAAGCCATTGCTTGTTGCTTTTACATCCATGTATGGAAGAACCCCGGCAGGCATCTGCCAATAAAAAGGGTCAATTTTTGGAGGGCTTGTCAAAAGCCATTGCTTGTTGCTTTTACATCCATGTATGGAAGAACCCCGGCAGGCATCTGCCACTAAAAAGGGTAAATTTTTGGAGGGCTTGTCAAAAGCCATTGCTTGTTGCTTTTACATCCATGTATGGAAGAACCCCGGCAGGCATCTGCCAATAAAAAGGGTCAATTTTTGGAGGGCTTGTCAAAAGCCATTGCTTGTTGCTTTTACATCTATGTATGGAAGAACCCCGGCAGGCATCTGCCAATAAAAAGGGACAGTTTTTGGAGGGCTTGTCAAAAGCCATTGCTTGTTGCTTTTACATATATGTATGGAAGAACCCCGGCAGGCATCTGCCAATAAAAAGGGTCAATTTTTGGAGGGCTTGTGAAAAGCCATTGCTTGTTGCTTTTACATTCATGTATGGAAGAACCCCGGCAGGCATCTGCCAAAAAAAAGGGTCAATTTTTGGAGGGCTTGTCAAAAGCCATTGCTTGTTGCTTTTACATCCATGTATGGAAGAACCCCGGCAGGCATCTGCCAATAAATAGGGTCAATTTTTGGAGGGCTTGTCAAAAGCCATTGCTTGTTGCTTTTACATTCATGTATGGTAGAACCCCGGCAGGCATCTGCCAAAAAAAGGGTACATTTTTGGAGGGCTTGTCAAAAGCCATTGCTTGTTGCTTTTGCATTCATGTATGGAAGAACCCCGGCAGGCATCTGCCAATAAAAAGGGTCAATTTTTGGAGGGCTTGTCAAAAGCCATTGCTTGTTGCTTTTACATCCATGTATGGAAGAACCCCGGCAGGCATCTGCCAATAAAAAGGGTCAATTTTTGGAGGGCTTGTCAAAAGCCATTGCTTGTTGCTTTTACATCTATGTATGGAAGAACCCCGGCAGGCATCTGCCAAAAAAAAGGGTAAATTTTTGGAGGGCTTGTCAAAAGCCATTGCTTGTTGCTTTTACATCCATGTATGGAAGAACCCCGGCAGGCATCTGCCAATAAAAAGGGTCAATTTTTGGAGGGCTTGTCAAAAGCCATTGCTTGTTGCTTTTACATCTATCTATGGAAGAACCCCGGCAGGCATCTGCCAATAAAAAGGGTCAATTTTTGGGGGGCTTGTCAAAAGCCATTGCTTGTTGCTTTTACATCCATGCATGGAAGAACCCCGGCAGGCATCTGCCACTAAAAAGGGTCAATTTTTGGAGGGCTTGTCAAAAGCCATTGCTTTTTGCTTTTACATCTATGTATGGAAGAACCCCGGCAGGCATCTGCCACTAAAAAGGGTCAATTTATGGAGGGCTTGTCAAAAGCCATTGCTTGTTGCTTTTACATCTATGTATGGAAGAACCCCGGCAGGCATCTGCCCAAAAAAAGGGTCAATTTTTGGAGGGCTTGTCAAAAGCCATTGCTTGTTGCTTTTACATCCATGTATGGAAGAACCCCGGCAGGCATCTGCCACTAAAAAGGGTCAATTTTTGGAGGGCTTGTGAAAAGCCATTGCTTGTTGCTTTTACATCCATGTATGGAAGAACCCCGGCAGGCATCTGCCAATAAAAAGGGTCAATTTTTGGAGGGCTTGTCAAAAGCCATTGCTTCTTGCTTTTACATCTATGTATGGAAGAACCCCGGCAGGCATCTGCCAATAAAAAGGGTAAATTTTTGGAGGGCTTGTGAAAAGCCATTGCTTGTTGCTTTTACATTCATGTATGGAAGAACCCCGGCAGGCATCTGCCCAAAAAAAGGGTCAATTTTTGGAGGGCTTGTCAAAAGCCATTGCTTGTTGCTTTTACATCCATGTATGGAAGAACCCCGGCAGGTATCTGCCAATAAAAAGGGTAAATTTTTGGAGGGCTTGTCAAAAGCCATTGCTTGTTGCTTTTACATCCATGTATGGAAGAACCCCGGCAGGCATCTGCCAATAAAAAGGGACAGTTTTTGGAGGGCTTGTCAAAAGCCATTGCTTGTTGCTTTTACATCTATGTATGGAAGAACCCCGGCAGGCATCTGCCAATAAAAAGGGTACATTTTTGGAGCGCTTGTGAAAAGCCATTGCTTGTTGCTTTTACATTAATTTATGGAAGAACCCCGGCAGGCATCTGCCAATAAAAAGGGTCAATTTTTGGAGGGCTTGTCAAAAGCCATTGCTTGTTGCTTTTACATCTATGTATGGAAGAACCCCGGCAGGCATCTGCCAAAAAAAGGGTCAATTTTTGGAGGGCTTGTCAAAAGCCATTGCTTGTTGCTTTTACATCCATGTATGGAAGAACCCCGGCAGGCATCTGCCAAAAAAAAGGGTAAATTTTTGGAGGGCTTGTCAAAAGCCATTGCTTGTTGCTTTTACATCCATGTATGGAAGAACCCCAGCAGGCATCTGCCAATAAAAAGGGACAGATTTTGGAGGGCTTGTCAAAAGCCATTGCTTGTTGCTTTTACATCTATGTATGGAAGAACCCCGGCAGGCATCTGCCAATAAAAAGGGTCAATTTTTGGAGGGCTTGTGAAAAGCCATTGCTTGTTGCTTTTACATTCATGTATGGAAGAACCCCGGCAGGCATCTGCCAAAAAAAAGGGTCAATTTTTGGAGGGCTTGTCAAAAGCCATTGCTTGTTGCTTTTACATCCATGTATGGAAGAACCCCGGCAGGCATCTGCCACTAAAAAGGGTCAATTTTTGGAGGGCTTGTCAAAAGCCATTGCTTGTTGCTTTTACATTCATGTATGGAAGAACCCCGGCAGGCATCTGCCAAAAACAAGGGTCAATTTTTGAAGGGCTTGTCAAAAGCCATTGCTTGTTGCTTTTACATCTATGTATGGAAGAACCCCGGCAGGCATCTGCCAATAAAAAGGGACAGTTTTTGGAGGGCTTGTCAAAAGCCATTGCTTGTTGCTTTTACATCTATGTATGGAAGAACCCCGGCAGGCATCTACCAATAAAAAGGGTCAATTTTTGGAGGGCTTGTGAAAAGCCATTGCTTGTTGCTTTTACATTCATGTATGGAAGAACCCCGGCAGGCATCTGCCAAAAAAAAGGGTCAATTTTTGGAGGGCTTGTGAAAAGCCATTGCTTGTTGCTTTTACATTCATGTATGGAAGAACCCCGGCAGGCATCTGCCAATAAATAGGGTCAATTTTTGGAGGGCTTGTCAAAAGCCATTGCTTGTTGCTTTTACATTCATGTATGGTAGAACCCCGGCAGGCATCTGCCAAAAAAAGGGTACATTTTTGGAGGGCTTGTCAAAAGCCATTGCTTGTTGCTTTTGCATTCATGTATGGAAGAACCCCGGCAGGCATCTGCCAATAAAAAGGGTCAATTTTTGGAGGGCTTGTCAAAAGCCATTGCTTGTTGCTTTTACATCCATGTATGGAAGAACCCCGGCAGGCATCTGCCAATAAAAAGGGTCAATTTTTGGAGGGCTTGTCAAAAGCCATTGCTTGTTGCTTTTACATCTATGTATGGAAGAACCCCGGTAGGCATCTGCCAAAAAAAAGGGTAAATTTTTGGAGGGCTTGTCAAAAGCCATTGCTTGTTGCTTTTACATCCATGTATGGAAGAACCCCGGCAGGCATCTGCCAATAAAAAGGGTCAATTTTTGGAGGGCTTGTCAAAAGCCATTGCTTGTTGCTTTTACATCCATGTATGGAAGAACCCCGGCAGGCATCTGCCAATAAAAAGGGTCAATTTTTGGAGGGCTTGTCAAAAGCCATTGCTTGTTGCTTTTGCATTCATGTATGGAAGAACCCCGGCAGGCATCTGCCAATAAAAAGGGTCAATTTTTGGAGGGCTTGTCAAAAGCCATTGCTTGTTGCTTTTACATCCATGTATGGAAGAACCCCGGCAGGCATCTGCCAAAAAAAGGGTAAATTTTTGGAGGGCTTGTCAAAAGCCATTGCTTGTTGCTTTTACATTCATGTATGGTAGAACCCCGGCAGGCATCTGCCAAAAAAAGGGTAAATTTTTGGAGGGCTTGTCAAAAGCCATTGCTTGTTGCTTTTACATCCATGTATGGAAGAACCCCGGCAGGCATCTGCCAATAAAAAGGGTCAATTTTTGGAGGGCTTGTCAAAAGCCATTGCTTGTTGCTTTTACATCTATGTATGGAAGAACCCCGGCAGGCATCTGCCAAAAAAAAGGGTAAATTTTTGGAGGGCTTGTCAAAAGCCATTGCTTGTTGCTTTTACATCCATGTATGGAAGAACCCCGGCAGGCATCTGCCAAAAAAAGGGTAAATTTTTGGAGGGCTTGTCAAAAGCCATTGCTTGTTCCTTTTACATCCATGTATGGAAGAACCCCGGCAGGCTTCTGCCAATAAAAAGGGTCAATTTTTGGACGGCTTGTCAAAAGCCATTGCTTGTTGCTTTTACATCTATCTATGGAAGAACCCCGGCAGGCATCTGCCAATAAAAAGGGTCAATTTTTGGGGGGCTTGTCAAAAGCCATTGCTTGTTGCTTTTACATCTATTTATGGAAGAACCCCGGCAGGCATCTGCCAAAAAAAGGGTACATTTTTGGAGGGCTTGTCAAAAGCCATTGCTTGTTGCTTTTGCATTCATGTATGGAAGAACCCCGGCAGGCATCTGCTAATAAAAAGGGTCAATTTTTGGAGGGCTTGTCAAAAGCTATTGCTTGTTGCTTTTACATCTATGTATGGAAGAACCCCGGCAGGCATCTGCCAAAAAAAGGGTACATTTTTGGAGGGCTTGTCAAAAGCCATTGCTTGTTGCTTTTACATCTATGTATGGAAGAACCCCGGCAGGCATCTGCCACTAAAAAGGGTCAATTTTTGGAGGGCTTGTCAAAAGCCATTGCTTGTTGCTTTTACATCCATGTATGGAAGAACCCCGGCAGGCATCTGCCACTAAAAAGGTTCAATTTTTGGAGGGCTTGTCATAAGCCATTGCTTGTTTGCTTTTACATCTATGTATGGAAGAACCCCGGCAGGCATCTGCCAAAAAAAGGGTACATTTTTGGAGGGCTTGTCAAAAGCCATTGCTTGTTGCTTTTACATCTATGTATGGAAGAACCCCGGCAGGAATCTGCCAATAAAAATGGTCAATTTTTGGAGGGCTTGTCAAAAGCCATTGCTTGTTGCTTTTGCATTCATGTATGGAAGAACCCCGGCAGGCATCTGCCAATAAAAAGGGTAAATTTTTGGAGGGCTTGTCAAAAGCCATTGCTTGTTGCTTTTACATCTATCTATGGAAGAACCCCGGCAGGCATCTGCCAATAAAAAGGGTCAATTTTTGGAGTGCTTGTCAAAAGCCATTGCTTGTTGCTTTTACATCCATGTATGGAAGAACCCCGGCAGGCATCTGCCAAAAAAAGGGTCAATTTTTGGAGGGCTTGTCAAAAGCCATTGCTTGTTGCTTTTACATCTATCTATGGAAGAACCCCGGCAGGCATCTGCCACTAAAAAGGGTCAATTTTTGGAGGGCTTGTCAAAAGCCATTGCTTGTTGCTTTTACATCTATTTATGGAAGAACCCCGGCAGGCATCTGCCAAAAAAAGGGTACATTTTTGGAGGGCTTGTCAAAAGCCATTGCTTTTTGCTTTTACATCCATGTATGGAAGAACCCCGGCAGGCATCTGCCAAAAAAAAGGGTCAATTTTTGGAGGGCTTGTGAAAAGCCATTGCTTGTTGCTTTTACATTCATGTATGGAAGAACCCCGGCAGGCATCTGCCAAAAAAAGGGTAAATTTTTGGAGGGCTTGTCAAAAGCCATTGCTTGTTGCTTTTACATCCATGTATGGAAGAACCCCGGCAGGCATCTGCCAATAAAAAGGGTCAATTTTTGGAGGGCTTGTCAAAAGCCATTGCTTGTTGCTTTTGCATTCATGTATGGAAGAACCCCGGCAGGCATCTGCCAATAAAAAGGGTCAATTTTTGGAGGGCTTGTCAAAAGCCATTGCTTGTTGCTTTTACATCTATGTATGGAAGAACCCCGGCAGGCATCTGCCAAAAAAAAGGGTCAATTTTTGGAGGGCTTGTCAAAAGCCATTGCTTGTTGCTTTTACATCCATGTATGGAAGAACCCCGGCAGGCATCTGCCACTAAAAAGGGTAAATTTTAGGAGGGCTTGTCAAAAGCCATTGCTTATTGCTTTTACATCCATGTATGGAAGAACCCCGGCAGGAATCTGCCAATAAAAAGGGTCAATTTTACATTCATGTATGGTAGAACCCCGGCAGGCATCTGCCAAAAAAAAGGGTCAATTTTTGGAGGGCTTGTCAAAAGCCATTGCTTGTTGCTTTTACATCCATGTATGGAAGAACCCCGGCAGGCATCTGCCAATAAAACGGGTAAATTTTTGGAGGGCTTGTCAAAACCCATTGCTTGTTGCTTTTACATTCATGTATGGAAGAACCCCGGCAGGCATCTGCCAAAAAAAGGGTAAATTTTTGGAGGGCTTGTGAAAAGCCATTGCTTGTTGCTTTTACATCCATGTATGGAAGAACCCCGGCAGGCATCTGCCAAAAAAAAGGGTCAATTTTTGGAGGGCTTGTCAAAAGCCATTGCTTGTTGCTTTTACATCCATGTATGGAAGAACCCCGGCAGGCATCTGCCAATAAAACGGGTAAATTTTTGGAGGGCTTGTCAAAAGCCATTGCTTGTTGCTTTTACATTCATGTATGGAAGAACCCCGGCAGGCATCTGCCAATAAAAAGGGTCAATTTTTGGAGGGCTTGTCAAAAGCCATTGCTTTTTGCTTTTACATCTATGTATGGAAGAACACCGGCAGGCATCTGCCAAAAAAAAGGGTACATTTTTGGAGGGCTTGTCAAAAGCCATTGCTTGTTGCTTTTACATACATGTATGGAAGAACCCCGGCAGGCATCTGCCACTAAAAAGGGTCAATTTTTGGAGGGCTTGTGAAAAGCCATTGCTTGTTGCTTTTACATCTATGTATGGAAGAACCCCGGCAGGCATCTGCCAAAAAAAGGGTCAATTTTTGGAGGGCTTGTGAAAAGCCATTGCTTGTTGCTTTTACATCTATGTATGGAAGAACCCCGGCAGGCATCTGCCAATAAAAAGGGTAAATTTTTGGAGGGCTTGTCAAAAGCCATTGCTTGTTGCTTTTACATCCATGTATGGAAGAACCCCGGCAGGCATCTGCCAATAAAAAGGGTACATTTTTGGAGGGCTTGTCAAAAGCCATTGCTTGTTGCTTTTACATCCATGTATGGAAGAACCCCGGCAGGCATCTGCCAATAAAAAGGGTCAATTTTTGGAGGGTTTGTCAAAAGCCATTGCTTGTTGCTTTTACATCCATGTATGGAAGAACCCCGGCAGGCATCTGCCAATAAAAAGGGTCAATTTTTGGAGGGTTTGTCAAAAGCCATTGCTTGTTGCTTTTACATCCATGTATGGAAGAACCCCGGCAGGCATCTGCCAATAAAAAGGGTCAATTTTTGGAGGGTTTGTCAAAAGCCATTGCTTTTTGCTTTTACATCCATGTATGGTAGAACCCCGGCAGGCATCTGCCAAAAAAAGGGTACATTTTTGGAGGGCTTGTCAAAAGCCATTGCTTTTTGCTTTTACATCTATGTATGGAAGAACCCCGGCAGGCATCTGCCAAAAAAAAGGGTCAATGTTTGGAGGGCTTGTCAAAAGCCATTGCTTGTTGCTTTTACATTCATGTATGGAAGAACCCCGGCAGGCATCTGCCAATAAAAGGGGTACATTTTTGGAGGGCATGTCAAAAGCCATTGCTTGTTGCTTTTACATCTATGTATGGAAGAACCCCGGCAGGCATCTGCCAATAAAAAGGGTCAATTTTTGGAGGGCTTGTGAAAAGCCATTGCTTGTTGCTTTTACATTAATTTATGGAAGAACCCCGGCAGGCATCTGCCAATAAAAAGGGTCAATTTTTGGAGGGCTTGTCAAAAGCCATTGCTTGTTGCTTTTACATCCATGTATGGAAGAACCCCGGCAGGCATCTGCCAATAAAAAGGGTCAATTTTTGGAGGGCTTGTCAAAGGCCATTGCTTGTTGCTTTTACATCTATGTATGGAAGAACCCCGGCAGGCATCTGCCAATAAAAAGGGACAGTTTTTGGAGGGCTTGTCAAAAGCCATTGCTTGTTGCTTTTACATCCATGTATGGAAGAACCCCGGCAGGTATCTGCCAATAAAAAGGGTCAATTTTTGGAGGGCTTGTCAAAAGCCATTGCTTGTTGCTTTTACATCCATGTATGGAAGAACCCCGGCATGAATCTGCCAATAAAAAGGGTCAATTTTTGGAGGGCTTGTCAAAAGCCATTGCTTGCTGCTTTTGCATTCATGTATGGAAGAACCCCGGCAGGCATCTGCCAATAAAAAGGGTCAATTTTTGGAGGGCTTGTCAAAAGCCATTGCTTGTTGCTTTTACATCTATCTATGGAAGAACCCCGGCAGGCATCTGCCAATAAAAAGGGTCAATTTTTGGAGTGCTTGTCAAAAGCCATTGCTTGTTGCTTTTACATCCATGTATGGAAGAACCCCGGCAGGCATCTGCCACTAAAAAGGGTCAATTTTTGGAGGGCTTGTCAAAAGCCATTGCTTGTTGCTTTTACATCTATTTATGGAAGAACCCCGGCAGGCATCTGCCAAAAAAAGGGTACATTTTTGGAGGGCTTGTCAAAAGCCATTGCTTGTTGCTTTTACATCCATGTATGGAAGAACCCCGGCAGGCATCTGCCAATAAAAAGGGTAAATTTTTGGAGGGCTTGTCAAAAGCCATTGCTTGTTGCTTTTACATCCATGTATGGAAGAACCCCGGCAGGCATCTGCCAAAAAAAGGGTAAATTTTTGGAGGGCTTGTCAAAAGCCATTGCTTGTTGCTTTTACATCCATGTATGGAAGAACCCCGGCAGGCATCTGCCAATAAAAAGGGTCAATTTTTGGAGGGCTTGTCAAAAGCCATTGCTTGTTGCTTTTGCATTCATGTATGGAAGAACCCCGGCAGGCATCTGCCAATAAAAAGGGTCAATTTTTGGAGGGCTTGTCAAAAGCCATTGCTTGTTGCTTTTACATCTATGTATGGAAGAACCCCGGCAGGCATCTGCCACTAAAAAGGGTAAATTTTTGGAGGGCTTGTCAAAAGCCATTGCTTATTGCTTTTACATCCATGTATGGAAGAACCCCGGCAGGAATCTGCCAATAAAAAGGGTCAATTTTACATTCATGTATGGTAGAACCCCGGCAGGCATCTGCCAAAAAAAGGGTAAATTTTTGGAGGGCTTGTCAAAAGCCATTGCTTGTTGCTTTTACATCCATGTATGGAAGAACCCCGGCAGGCATCTGCCAAAAAAAGGGTACATTTTTGGAGGGCTTGTCAAAAGCCATTGCTTTTTGCTTTTACATCTATGTATGGAAGAACCCCGGCAGGCATCTGCCAAAAAAAAGGGTCAATGTTTGGAGGGCTTGTCAAAAGCCATTGCTTGTTGCTTTTACATTCATGTATGGAAGAACCCCGGCAGGCATCTGCCAATAAAAGGGGTAAATTTTTGGAGGGCATGTCAAAAGCCATTGCTTGTTGCTTTTACATCTATGTATGGAAGAACCCCGGCAGGCATCTGCCAAAAAAAGGGTAAATTTTTGGAGGGCTTGTCAAAAGCCATTGCTTGTTGCTTTTACATCCATGTATGGAAGAACCCCGGCAGGCATCTGCCAATAAAAAGGGTCAATTTTTGGAGGGCTTGTCAAAAGCCATTGCTTGTTGCTTTTACATCCATGTATGGAAGAACCCCGGCAGGCATCTGCCAAAAAAAAGGGTAAATTTTTGGAGGGCTTGTCAAAAGCCATTGCTTGTTGCTTTTACATCTATGTATGGAAGAACCCCGGCAGGCATCTGCCAATAAAAAGGGTCAATTTTTGGAGGGCTTGTCAAAAGCCATTGCTTGTTGCTTTTACATCTATGTATGGAATTACCCCGGCAGGCATCTGCCAAATAAAAGGGTCAATTTTTGGAGGGCTTGTCAAAAGCCATTGCTTGTTGCTTTTACATTAATGTATGGAAGAACCCCGGCAGGCATCTACCAATAAAAAGGGTACATTTTTGGAGGGCTTGTCAAAAGCCATTGCTTGTTGCTTTTACATTCATGTATGGAAGAACCCCGGCAGGCATCTGCCAATAAAAGGGGTAAATTTTTGGAGGGCTTGTCAAAAGCCATTGCTTGTTGCTTTTACATCTATGTATGGAAGAACCCCGGCAGGCATCTGCCAAAAAAAAGGGTCAATTTTTGGAGGGCTTGTCAAAATCCATTGCTTGTTGCTTTTACATTCATGTATGGAAGAACCCCGGCAGGCATCTGCCAATAAAAGGGGTAAATTTTTGGAGGGCTTGTCAAAAGCCATTGCTTGTTGCTTTTACATCTATGTATGGAAGAACCCCGGCAGGCATCTGCCAAAAAAAGGGTAAATTTTTGGAGGGCTTGTCAAAAGCCATTGCTTGTTGCTTTTACATCCATGTATGGAAGAACCCCGGCAGGCATCTGCCACTAAAAAGGGTCAATTTTTGGAGGGCTTGTGAAAAGTCATTGCTTGTTACTTTTACATCTATGTATGGAAGAACCCCGGCAGGCATCTGCCACTAAAAAGGGTCAATTTTTGGAGGGCTTGTCAAAAGCCATTGCTTGTTGCTTTTACATCTATGTATGGAAGAACCCCGGCAGGCATCTGCCAATAAAAAGGGTCAATTTTTGGAGGGCTTGTCAAAAGCCATTGCTTGTTGCTTTTACATCTATGTATGGAAGAACCCTGGCAGGCATCTGCCAATAAAAAGGGTCAATTTTTGGAGGGCTTGTCAAAAGCCATTGCTTGTTGCTTTTACATCTATGTATGGAAGAACCCCGGCAGGCATCTACCAATAAAAAGGGTACATTTTTGGAGGGCTTGTCAAAAGCCATTGCTTTTTGCTTTTACATCTATGTATGGAAGAACCCCGGCAGGCATCTGCCAAAAAAAAAGGGTCAATTTTTGGAGGGCTTGTCAAAAGCCATTGCTTGTTGCTTTTACATCTATGTATGGAAGAACCCCGGCAGGCATCTGCCAAAAAAAAGGGTCAATTTTTGGAGGGCTTGTCAAAAGCCATTGCTTGTTGCTTTTACATTAATGTATGGAAGAACCCCGGCAGGCATCTACCAATAAAAAGGGTACATTTTTGGAGGGCTTGTCAAAAGCCATTGCTTGTTGCTTTTACATCCATGTATGGAAGAACCCCGGCAGGCATCTGCCCAAAAAAAGGGTCAATTTTTGGAGGGCTTGTCAAAAGCCATTGCTTGTTGCTTTTACATCTATGTATGGAAGAACCCCGGCAGGCATCTGCCAAAAAAAAGGGTCAATTTTTGGAGGGCTTGTCAAAAGCCATTGCTTGTTGCTTTTACATCTATGTATGGAAGAACCCCGGCAGGCATCTGCCAAAAAAAAGGGTCAATTTTTGGAGGGCTTGTGAAAAGCCATTGCTTGTTACTTTTACATCCATGTATGGAAGAACCCCGGCAGGCATCTGCCAATAAAAAGGGTCAATTTTTGGAGGGCTTGTCAAAAGCCATTGCTTGTTGCTTTTACATCCATGTATGGAAGAACCCCGGCAGGCATCTGCCAATAAAAAGGGTCAATTTTTGGAGGGTTTGTCAAAAGCCATTGCTTTTTGCTTTTACATCCATGTATGGTAGAACCCCGGCAGGCATCTGCCAAAAAAAGGGTACATTTTTGGAGGGCTTGTCAAAAGCCATTGCTTTTTGCTTTTACATCTATGTATGGAAGAACCCCGGCAGGCATCTGCCAAAAAAAAGGGTCAATGTTTGGAGGGCTTGTCAAAAGCCATTGCTTGTTGCTTTTACATTCATGTATGGAAGAACCCCGGCAGGCATCTGCCAATAAAAAGGGTAAATTTTTGGAGGGCTTGTCAAAAGCCATTGCTTGCTGCTTTTACATTAATGTATGGAAGAACCCCGGCAGGCATCTGCCAATAAAAAGGGTAAATTTTTGGAGGGCTTGTGAAAAGCCATTACTTGTTGCTTTTACATCTATGTATGGAAGAACCCCGGCAGGCATCTGCCAATAAAAAGGGTCAATTTTTGGAGGGCTTGTGAAAAGCCATTGCTTGTTGCTTTTACATCTATGTATGGAAGAACCCCGGCAGGCATCTGCCAATAAAAAGGGTCAATTTTTGGAGGGCTTGTCAAAAGCCATTGCTTGTTGCTTTTACATCCATGTATGGAAGAACCCCGGCAGGCATCTGCCAATAAAAAGGGTCAATTTTTGGAGGGCTTGTCAAAAGCCATTACTTGTTGCTTTTACATCTATGTATGGAAGAACCCCGGCAGGCATCTGCCAAAAAAAGGGTTAATTTTTGGAGGGCTTGTCAAAAGCCATTGCTTGTTGCTTTTACATCTATGTATGGAAGAACCCCGGCAGGCATCTGCCAATAAAAAGGGTCAATTTTTGGAGGGCTTGTCAAAAGCCATTGCTTGTTGCTTTTACATCCATGTATGGAAGAACCCCGGCAGGCATCTGCCACTAAAAAGGGTAAATTTTTGGAGGGCTTGTGAAAAGTCATTGCTTTTTACTTTTACATCTATCTATGGAAGAACCCCGGCAGGCATCTGCCAAAAAAAGGGTTAATTTTTGGAGGGCTTGTCAAAAGCCATTGCTTGTTGCTTTTACATCTATGTATGGAAGAACCCCGGCAGGCATCTGCCAATAAAAAGGGTCAATTTTTGGAGGGCTTGTCAAAAGCCATTGCTTGTTGCTTTTACATCCATGTATGGAAGAACCCCGGCAGGCATCTGCCAAAAAAAGGGTAAATTTTTGGAGGGCTTGTCAGAAGCCATTGCTTTTTGCTTTTACATCTATGTATGGAAGAACCCCGGCAGGTATCTGCCAATAAAAAGGGTCAATTTTTGGAGGGCTTGTCAAAAGCCATTGCTTGTTGCTTTTGCATTCATGTATGGAAGAACCCCGGCAGGCATCTGCCAATAAAAAGGGTCAATTTTTGGAGGGCTTGTGAAAAGCCATTGATTGTTGCTTTTACATCAATGTATGGAAGAACCCCGGCAGGCATCTGCCAATAAAAAGGGTCAATTTTTGGAGGGCTTGTGAAAAGCCATTGCTTGTTGCTTTTACATCCATGTATGGAAGAACCCCGGCAGGCATCTGCCAAAAAAAAGGGTAAATTTTTGGAGGGCTTGTGAAAAGCCATTGCTTGTTGCTTTAATGCTTTTACATCCATGTATGGAAGAACCCTGGCAGGCATCTGCCACTAAAAAGGGTAAATCTTTGGAGGGCTTGTCAAAAGCCATTGCTTATTGCTTTTACATCCATGTATGGAAGAACCCCGGCAGGAATCTGCCAATAAAAAGGGTCAATTTTTGGAGGGCTT
Source organism: Rhinoderma darwinii (assembly GCF_050947455.1). NCBI lineage: Eukaryota > Metazoa > Chordata > Amphibia > Anura > Rhinodermatidae > Rhinoderma > Rhinoderma darwinii. The sequence continues at coordinate 5,505 of NW_027461678.1, read as the reverse complement.
TTCAAAAGCCATTGCTTGTTGCTTTTACATCAATGTATGGAAGAACCCCGGCAGGCATCTGCCAAAAAAAGGGTAAATTTTTGGAGGGCTTGTCAAAAGCCATTGCTTGTTGCTTTTACATCCATGTATGGAAGAACCCCGGCAGGCATCTGCCAATAAAACGGGTAAATTTTTTGGAGGGCTTGTCAAAAGCCATTGCTTGTTGCTTTTACATTCATGTATGGAAGAACCCCGGCAGGCATCTGCCAAAAAAAGGGTAAATTTTTGCAGGACTTGTCAAAAGCCATTGCTTGTTGCTTTTACATCCATGTATGGAAGAACCCCGGCAGGCATCTGCCACTAAAAAGGGTCAATTTTTGGAGGGCTTGTCAAAAGCCATTGCTTGTTGCTTTTACATCTATGTATGGAAGAACCCCGGCAGGCATCTGCCAAAAAAAGGGTAAATTTTTGGAGGGCTTGTCAAAAGCCATTGCTTGTTGCTTTTACATCCATGTATGGAAGAACCCCGGCAGGCATATGCCAATAAAAAGGGTCCATTTTTGGAGGGCTTGTCAAAAGCCATTGCTTGTTGCTTTTACATCCATGTATGGAAGAACCCCGGCAGGCATCTGCCAATAAAAAGGGTCAATTTTTGGAGGGCTTGTCAAAAGCCATTGCTTTTTGCTTTTACATCTATGTATGGAAGAACACCGGCAGGCATCTGCCAAAAAAAAGGGTACATTTTTGGAGGGCTTGTCAAAAGCCATTGCTTGTTGCTTTTACATACATGTATGGAAGAACCCCGGCAGGCATCTGCCACTAAAAAGGGTCAATTTTTGGAGGGCTTGTGAAAAGCCATTGCTTGTTGCTTTTACATCTATGTATGGAAGAACCCCGGCAGGCATCTGCAAAAAAAAGGGTCAATTTTTGGAGGGCTTGTGAAAAGCCATTGCTTGTTGCTTTTACATCTATGTATGGAAGAACCCCGGCAGGCATCTGCCAATAAAAAGGGTAAATTTTTGGAGGGCTTGTCAAAAGCCATTGCTTGTTGCTTTTACATCCATGTATGGAAGAACCCCGGCAGGCATCTGCCAATAAAAAGGGTCAATTTTTGGAGGGTTTGTCAAAAGCCATTGCTTGTTGCTTTTACATCCATGTATGGAAGAACCCCGGCAGGCATCTGCCAATAAAAAGGGTCAATTTTTGGAGGGCTTGTCAAGAGCCATTGCTTTTTGCTTTTACATCTATCTATGGAAGAACCCCGGCAGGCATCTGCCAAAAAAAAGGGTTAATTTTTGGAGGGCTTGTCAAAAGCCATTGCTTGTTGCTTTTACATCTATGTATGGAAGAACCCCGGCAGGCATCTGCCAATAAAAAGGGTCAATTTTTGGAGGGCTTGTCAAAAGCCATTGCTTGTTGCTTTTACATCTATGTATGGAAGAACCCCGGCAGGCATCTGCGAAATAAAAGGGTCAATTTTTGGAGGGCTTGTCAAAAGCCATTGCTTGTTGCTTTTACATTAATGTATGGAAGAACCCCGGCAGGCATCTACCAATAAAAAGGGTACATTTTTGGAGGGCTTGTCAAAAGCAATTGCTTGTTGCTTTTACATCTATGTATGGAAGAACCCCGGCAGGCATCTGCCAAAAAAAAGGGTCAATTTTTGGAGGGCTTGTCAAAAGCCATTGCTTGTTGCTTTTACATTCATGTATGGAAGAACCCCGGCAGGCATCTGCCAATAAAAGGGGTACATTTTTGGAGGGCTTGTCAAAAGCCATTGCTTGTTGCTTTTACATCTATGTATGGAAGAACCCCGGCAGGCATCTGCCAAAAAAAGGGTAAATTTTTGGAGGGCTTGTCAAAAGCCATTGCTTGTTGCTTTTACATCCATGTATGGAAGAACCCCGGCAGGCATCTGCCACTAAAAAGGGTCAATTTTTGGAGGGCTTGTCAAAAGCCATTGCTTGTTGCTTTTACATCTATGTATGGAAGAACCCCGGCAGGCATCTGCCAATAAAAAGGGTCAATTTTTGGAGGGCTTGTCAAAAGCCATTGCTTGTTGCTTTTACATCTATGTATGGAAGAACCCCGGCAGGCATCTGCCAAAAAAAGGGTCAATTTTTGGAGGGCTTGTCAAAAGCCATTGCTTGTTGCTTTTACATCTATGTATGGAAGAACCCCGGCAGGCATCTGCCAAAAAAAAGGGTCAATTTTTGGAGGGCTTGTCAAAAGCCATTGCTTGTTGCTTTTACATTAATGTATGGAAGAACCCCGGCAGGCATCTACCAATAAAAAGGGTACATTTTTGGAGGGCTTGTCAAAAGCCATTGCTTTTTGCTTTTACATCTATGTATGGAAGAACCCCGGCAGGCATCTGCCAAAAAAAAGGGTCAATTTTTGGAGGGCTTGTCAAAAGCCATTGCTTGTTGCTTTTACATCTATGTATGGAAGAACCCCGGCAGGCATCTGCCAAAAAAAAGGGTCAATTTTTGGAGGGCTTGTCAAAAGCCATTGCTTGTTGCTTTTACATTAATGTATGGAAGAACCCCGGCAGGCATCTACCAATCAAAAGGGTACATTTTTGGAGGGCTTGTCAAAAGCCATTGCTTGTTGCTTTTACATCCATGTATGGAAGAACCCCGGCAGGCATCTGCCCAAAAAAAGGGTCAATTTTTGGAGGGCTTGTCAAAAGCCATTGCTTGTTGCTTTTACATCTATGTATGGAAGAACCCCGGCAGGCATCTGCCAAAAAAAAGGGTCAATTTTTGGAGGGCTTGTGAAAAGCCATTGCTTGTTACTTTTACATCCATGTATGGAAGAACCCCGGCAGGCATCTGCCAAAAAAAAGGGTCAATTTTTGGAGGGCTTGTCAAAAGCCATTGCTTGTTGCTTTTACATCTATGTATGGAAGAACCCCGGCAGGCATCTGCCAAAAAAAAGGGTCAATTTTTGGAGGGCTTGTCAAAAGCCATTGCTTGTTGCTTTTACATTAATGTATGGAAGAACCCCGGCAGGCATCTACCAATCAAAAGGGTACATTTTTGGAGGGCTTGTCAAAAGCCATTGCTTGTTGCTTTTACATCCATGTATGGAAGAACCCCGGCAGGCATCTGCCCAAAAAAAGGGTCAATTTTTGGAGGGCTTGTCAAAAGCCATTGCTTGTTGCTTTTACATCTATGTATGGAAGAACCCCGGCAGGCATCTGCCAAAAAAAAGGGTCAATTTTTGGAGGGCTTGTGAAAAGCCATTGCTTGTTACTTTTACATCCATGTATGGAAGAACCCCGGCAGGCATCTGCCAATAAAAAGGGTCAATTTTTGGAGGGCTTGTCAAAAGCCATTGCTTGTTGCTTTTACATCTATGTATGGAAGAACCCCGGCAGGCATCTGCCAAAAAAAAGGGTCAATTTTTGGAGGGCTTGTGAAAAGCCATTGCTTGTTACTTTTACATCCATGTATGGAAGAACCCCGGCAGGCATCTGCCAATAAAAAGGGTCAATTTTTGGAGGGCTTGTCAAAAGCCATTGCTTGTTTCTTTTACATCCATGTATGGAAGAACCCCGGCAGGCATCTGCCAACAAAAGGGTAAATTTTTGGAGGGCTTGTCAGAAGCCATTGCTTGTTGCTTTTACATCCATGTATGGAAGAACCCCGGCAGGCATCTGCCAATAAAAAGGGTCAATTTTTGGAGGGCTTGTCAAAAGCCATTGCTTGTTGCTTTTGCATTCATGTATGGAAGAACCCCGGCAGGCATCTGCCAATAAAAAGGGTCAATTTTTAGGAGAGCTTGTCAAAAGCCATTGCTTGTTGCTTTAATGCTTTTACATCCATGTATGGAAGAACCCCGGCAGGCATCTGCCAATAAAAAGGGTCAATTTTTGGAGGGCTTGTGAAAAGCCATTGATTGTTGCTTTTACATCAATGTATGGAAGAACCCCGGCAGGCATCTGCCAATAAAAAGGGTCAATTTTTGGAGGGCTTGTGAAAAGCCATTGCTTGTTGCTTTTACATCCATGTATGGAAGAACCCCGGCAGGCATCTGCCAATAAAAAGGGTCAATTTTTGGAGGGCTTGTGAAAAGCCATTGCTTGTTGCTTTAATGCTTTTACATCCATGTATGGAAGAACCCCGGCAGGCATCTGCCAAAAAAAAGGGTCAATTTTTGGAGGGCTTGTCAAAAGCCATTGCTTGTTGCTTTTACATCCATGTATGGAAGAACCCCGGCAGGCATCTGCCACTAAAAAGGGTAAATCTTTGGAGGGCTTGTCAAAAGCCATTGCTTATTGCTTTTACATCCATGTATGGAAGAACCCCGGCAGGAATCTGCCAATAAAAAGGGTCAATTTTTGGAGGGCTTTTCAAAAGCCATTGCTTGTTGCTTTTACATCAATGTATGGAAGAACCCCGGCAGGCATCTGCCAAAAAAAGGGTAAATTTTTGGAGGGCTTGTCAAAAGCCATTGCTTGTTGCTTTTACATCCATGTATGGAAGAACCCCGGCAGGCATCTGCCAATAAAACGGGTAAATTTTTTGGAGGGCTTGTCAAAAGCCATTGCTTGTTGCTTTTACATTCATGTATGGAAGAACCCCGGCAGGCATCTGCCAAAAAAAGGGTAAATTTTTGGAGGACTTGTCAAAAGCCATTGCTTGTTGCTTTTACATCCATGTATGGAAGAACCCCGGCAGGCATCTGCCACTAAAAAGGGTCAATTTTTGGAGGGCTTGTCAAAAGCCATTGCTTGTTGCTTTTACATCTATGTATGGAAGAACCCCGGCAGGCATCTGCCAAAAAAAGGGTAAATTTTTGGAGGGCTTGTCAAAAGCCATTGCTTGTTGCTTTTACATCCATGTATGGAAGAACCCCGGCAGGCATCTGCCAATAAAAAGGGTCAATTTTTGGAGGGCTTGTCAAAAGCCATTGCTTGTTGCTTTTACATCCATGTATGGAAGAACCCCGGCAGGCATCTGCCAATAAAAAGGGTCAATTTTTGGAGGGCTTGTCAAAAGCCATTGCTTTTTGCTTTTACATCTATGTATGGAAGAACACCGGCAGGCATCTGCCAAAAAAAAGGGTACATTTTTGGAGGGCTTGTCAAAAGCCATTGCTTGTTGCTTTTACATACATGTATGGAAGAACCCCGGCAGGCATCTGCCACTAAAAAGGGTCAATTTTTGGAGGGCTTGTGAAAAGCCATTGCTTGTTGCTTTTACATCTATGTATGGAAGAACCCCGGCAGGCATCTGCCAATAAAAAGGGTAAATTTTTGGAGGGCTTGTCAAAAGCCATTGCTTGTTGCTTTTACATCCATGTATGGAAGAACCCCGGCAGGCATCTGCCAATAAAAAGGGTCAATTTTTGGAGGGTTTGTCAAAAGCCATTGCTTGTTGCTTTTACATCCATGTATGGAAGAACCCCGGCAGGCATCTGCCAATAAAAAGGGTCAATTTTTGGAGGGCTTGTCAAAAGCCATTGCTTTTTGCTTTTACATCTATCTATGGAAGAACCCCGGCAGGCATCTGCCAAAAA